>NC_133397.1:105142579-105445610 GCF_047511655.1 Castor canadensis | reverse complement strand
TTCCAGGCTGGCTCAGAGGAAAAGCCAATCATTGTTCTCATTTTGACTAATTGGAGACAGTCTGGCCACAAACATCCCTCTTTGTGCCTTTTACCTTCTACAGGGATTGGGCAGATCTGCAGAGAGCCTGCTGGAGGCTGGCTAGGGTGGGACTCAGAGGGGAATAATTACAAGTGCAACGCCTTCTGTCCTGAGTGGAATGCTGAATCGAACAATGGAAAAGGTTCCTGCTGTCCTTGGGAACATTTTTGTTATTGTCCCAAGCCAAGGACTTGAGTGTCAAATGAGATTCTTTTATGTCTGTACTTTTCCACAGTGTTTTGGAATTTCCTATGGTCTGCGTAGTGATTGCAATTTGCTTACAACCTTACAGTTGGCTGCCCTCAATTTCTTTCAGCTGGTTGCAGATTCTTCAGTTAAATTGAGTAACTACAAGAAGGAAAGATCTTGTTTCCTTTTGCTTTCTTAGAGAAGGAAAGAGTGTAAATTATTGGGGACAGTGGCCCCAATAAATGGCAAGAAACCCCAAGTTTTCTACCAGCAGCTCCAAGTTTTCTTTTTCATGTTGGTACAATACTGCTTCAAAATCTTCCTCCAAATTCAAATTCCATTCACAAATAGTGGTTATAGTAAAGATTTATTGAGTATTGATTTTGTTCCAGTCCCTGTGCTAATGGCTTTATGCATTTTATTTTTCCATTTAATCTCCCCCATTACTTGTGAGTGAGGTATCATTACAGTTCTCACTTTACAGACAAGAGTTGGAGAAAGGTGAAATAACTTTTCTAAGGCCAAACAGGTAAAGATTAGAATGGTGATTTGTGCCAAGAAAGTCTAGCTTCAGAACCATATTCCTTTTGGCTGCAATCTATGTCTTTTATATATAACATGAAATAGCATATAAATATATCACACAAAGCGTTACATTTCCTTTTATTTTAAGATGAGAATAATGAGTTTGGTTATCATGATGGCCATAAAGAAGCCAACAAATAAATAATATGAGTGTACCTGATCTTAGCTGATGGCAAAGTTGGTCCAAAAATATCTCTGAGAGGAAATAAAGTAAGATTTGCTGCTGCTGTTGACTACACCCTTCTAGTTGAAGTCTGCTATAACTAAAGGATTGTATTTTGGCAAAAGTCTCTCATAGACAAATAAGTTTGTGAAATGCTATTAAGGAAAAGTTAAACTAATTTCTATTGAGTATTTTACTAAGCGGCATACTTTTCACATGACACTTGTGTACTTTCTCAAGACTCAGGGTTTTCACTGAACAATATATTGGAAAACTTGATGTGTTGAAAAAAAAAGGTTGGATTCAGAGTAAGAACCACATTGGAGACTCATGTCCTTGGCAAGTTATTTAAACTTTCTTAGCTACAGTGGCTTCATCTATAAAATGGGAATTATATTATCAATCTTGCTATGCTATTATGAATATTGAATTAAGAAGTATAAAAGGTTATAAACTCCAAAACATTAAATTATGATGCTTATTTTGGACCACTATACCATCTTGTATAGTGTTTCATTCATTGGCACTCAGTAATCAGTGAGAGAATTACTTGTTAATAACCGTATGTTAGAGACCAAGATACTAACTAAAGGGCTTAATGAGGGAGCTAGCAATTATGTTCTCCTAAAATAGGCAGGATTTAGGTAACATAGGACAAAGTGTGATGCACTGTTTATCTTTCTTCCTTTCTTTGGTTCTCTGGTATTACTGAAGTGTAGGAAACAAGATCTAATTTCTGAAGATAATAGTAAATTATTTGTATGGCAAAAATGGAGACTTTTGGTTTTTTGGTCACTTTATTATTATTATTATGCAGGGCAGGTGTACATTGTAGCATTTACAAAGGTTCTTACAATGTCTCAAACATACCATACTTGAATTCACCCCCTCCACTGCTCTCTTTCATCCCCTCTCCCCTGATTCCTAGAACAGTTTCAACAGGTATCACTTTTTATTTACATACATGCGTATACATTATTTGCACCATATTCACCCTCCTACCACTGCCACCTCCCCACTCCCACCAGTGCCAACTCTGCCTTCCTGACCTGGGCAGAACCTGTTCCACCTTCCTGTTCTCTGATTTTGTACAAGAAAAAACATAAAAGATAGTAAGAGAAACATAGTATTTTTGCTAGTTTGAGATAAAGGGAAATTCCTTGTGTTGTTTCCATGCATATGTGTATTACAACCCCAATTATTTCATCTCTGTTCCCTACTCCTTTTCCCATAGAGGCCTCAGCTGGTTTAAGATTTCTATATTTGTTCCTATACAGTGAGCACATCAACCACATTCAAGTTTTTGGTTTCCTTCCTTTTCCCTATTCTTCCTGTGCTTGGCCTCCTCTTAGTGTGACCCATGTCCAATACTATTTCTGCATTTGTTTTAAGTCTATAATCCCCATATGACTGAGAACATGTGACTTTTGGCCTTCTGAGCCTGACTAACTTCACTTACGATGATGTTCTCCAGTTCCATTCATTTACCTGCAAATGACAAATTTTCATTCGTTTTTCGTGCCTGAATAAAATTAAAATGGAGACTTTTGAAACACAAAAAAATTGCAGAAAAAATTCAACCCTCTGTCCAGTGTGTGGGCCAGTGGTAATTAATTACACATTAAATTTTAGGGTTGTTCAAATCCATCTCATGATGGTGAGTAATATATTTTGGCTATATGAATATCCAGATGGAAAACGAACACATCTCATATCAATGAACACATCTCATATCTGAGGCTACAAAGGTTCTCAGTAAACCTCTTTATATTTAAGAATCTTATCAAAGTGGCCAAATATCACAGGTAGAACAAAGAAAGGAGGTAATTTGAGTATAAATGACTTAAAGGCTACATTTGATGTTTAAAACATCTGGATGTTTACAAAGTCTTTAGTCAATTATGTTTGGTAATCATGTTGCCAAATGTCTAGCCATTTGAAACATCTCAATGACTGAACTTTCATCCAGATGTTCATTCCTGAGTAAATGTTTGGCGACTACAAATATAATTTTCCAGTTGCTTGGTCTGAATTTTGCTGAATTTTGCAAATACTAAATTGAATAGTTGTTTTGTGTCTGTACCATTGGCCTAGCTTAGTAGTAATCAATTAAGAACAGGCTTGGAAATAGAACTACTCAGTCAGTATTCAGAGCTCTCCTACCTTACCCTAGAATTCACCCCCTCCACTGCTGTTTTATCCCCTCTCTTCCGATTCCTGGGAACAGCTTTTATAGTTTACCTTTTTTATAATTTACTTGGTGGTGTTGAACAAGTAAATAGAACTCTTTCTGGAGGCTTAGGGGAGTCTATGACCTGACTGATACCTTGATTTCAGACTTAAAGACCTGAACAAAATAGCCAGTGACACTAGGTTTTGTCTTCTGATCTACAGAACTATGAGACAAAAATGAATGTTGTTATAAGCTGAATTTTGAAAAGCTTGTAGTAATGTTATGAAACAATAGCAAACACATGCACCATTTGCATCTTAAAGGTCCCTCATTTTTAAGTACTCTGTATAGCAGATGTTATTATACCTTAAGCCTCTCCTCCTCAGAGAAGAGTGATCATTTTTTAAGTATAGAGGTTGTCTGAACTTAGGAAATTGAAATTAAATTCAAAATGAGCTACAGTTTTAGCAAATAATTTGAGAATATCTTACTTAACTTGGTTGTCCTTTTGTAGTCTTTTATCTCTCCCTCTGTCCTTCACTCTCTTCCTCTCTTCTCTCTCCCTTTTTTCCTTTCCTTTCTTCCCTCTAAAGCAGTTTTCTTCTCAAAAATGTTTTTATTATGCTGGGGATGTGGCTCAGGTGGTAGAGCACCTGCCTAGTAAGCAAAAGACCCTGAGTTCAAACCCCTGTATTGCAACAAAAAAATTATCTTTCTTTCTTATGAGTTTTTGTCATACCATATAAAACAATACAGATGCAATCAGTTCATCTTTTCCTAGGATACTGGGGCCTCTTCAGGTATTATCAATTTTTTTTGGAAAAATAACATATAAATTTCTCTTTTCCTGTGATTCTTTTCTACATTTTCATCCTCAATATATTTCTAAGTTAGAGAAGGATATTCTTCCCATCCTACATTTTGAAATATGATTTTATTACAGGTCAACATCTTAACATCTTACCCAAGGCTGGCATCATGTCTAAAAAGGCTGCACCACTACTTTCCATAAAGTCAAAAATCTCATTAAGTGCTTCTGTATACTTCCAGGAAACTGAAAAGTGACCTAAAACATTCATTATGAAAGTCTCCATATTATAAGTATGCAAATCATATCCTTTTCTGGTAATGCTGTGCACAGTGGGTTCAGGTGGTATAACACAGTAGGCAAGATCTTTTCACTTTCTATAGAAATAAGTTTATAGATTATAATTTATTAAAAAATTATTTATTTTTATTATTCTGCTGGGTGATGGTACATTGTGGCATTTATAAAGGTTTTTACAATATATCAAATATATCATAGTTGAATTCACCCCCTCCACCATTCTCTTTTACCCCCCCCCCCAAGCCTGGAATAGTTTTAACAGGTATCATTTTTCCATTTACATGCAGTGTACACAGTATTTGCACAATACTCACCCTCATCCTCCTACACCCATTCCACACCTCCTCCCCCTTCCCACTGGTTTCAAATCCCCAGGCAGAACCTGTTCCACCTTCCTATCCTCTGATTTTGTAAAAGAAAAACAAATGACATATTTATTTGTTTAAGATAGCTACACAGGGAGTTTCCTTGTGACATTTCCATGTATGTATTATAACTCAGATTGCTTCATCTCCTCTATTTTTGGTTTGCAACCATCTGACAAATATGCAGTTACATGAGCAATATCTAGCAAAATATTATGCTTTCTACAGCTTCATTAAAATTTTCATAGACATCAAAAGGACAATTAGAAATTTCATCTTTCAAATCTCAGTTTTATTCGTAAGGTATGATTGATTGAATCAGCTTTTCAGTTTTGGGGTTAACATATTTGTTTTTCAAATTTCCCCATTTTGATCTATACTGCTCAAATTCCAGTATAATGATAATAAAGAAATCCTTTTAAGCTTAGAGGTACAAACATGAATAAATGCTAAAAGAGATCATAATAAATGAGAGATTTAAACAAAATTTGGGGACACTGAAAGTGGGTTGGTCAAGTTACCACTTATAGACAGGAGAAAGCACAAGTGTAGATGATGGCTGGTAGTGACTCGCAAGATGGTTACACCCTCCAGGTGGAAAATAACAGAAGCAAAGTGTAGCAGCTCTTTTTTCAATAGTCTTCACCCTTGTATGGCCTCAATGTTGTTGCTTATTTTAATTTTGTAGCATTGATGGTTTTGTTCCCTCCAATGGTCTTGTGCTCTCTGTAACAGGATTGCCAGTGTGGTTCCATTTTTCTTACTCACTGTGAAGTTTGATTCTGGCATGAAGATTTTCAAGACGATTATAAAAGCAGATTAGTCAAATGGAAATTAGTTTAGTAAATTGACAGCCACAGTTCTTGGTAAACAAAGTACATGTCAAGTGAGAACCAAATGAAATAAGCAAATACTCTTTTCAACTATAAAATGCTGTATTATAATAAAGACATTTGAATTCTAAAGTGGTACAAAAACTAAAATTTATCATTTGAACTTAAAAGTTACACAAATCCTTTATTACTATACTGTTTAATATACTGTTTAGGGTTCCTTCATTATTTCCCCTTTTCTAGCTTTATATTCTACTTCTTTTTTTGATATTTTTATTATTAACATATTATAGTTTTACTGGGGGGGTACATTGTGACATTTACAGAAGTGCTTACCAAATATCTTAATTAGATTCATTCTCTCCATCTTTCTCTTTTTATTCCTCCTCCCACACTTCTAAGAACTTTTTCAATGGATTTCATTGTTCTGTTTTCATGTATGAGTGCAAAATACTTCCACCATATTTGCCCTCCTTTACCCTTTATTTATGCACTCTCCCTCTCACTGGTACCAATCCCCTGATTACAACTACAACTCTTTGATCACAGGGCTATGTGCCTACTCTCTGCCTGTTACTGTATGGTGTAGGAATAGGCTGGGATTTTGCAAGGATCCCTGGAGTGAGTGCTCGCAATGGTCCAGTGCTATTGGGATGCTGATCATTTCAGAAAATAGCAGGAGAATGAGAATTTTTCTAAAATTCCAAGGTAAAGATGTCATTCAGCTGCCTTCGCACTTTGTTTTCATTCTTGAGCGTTATCACAACTACTACACCTTTCTTCTTTCCTTAAATATATTTAGGGAACTTCTTGTAAATGTCTTGGAGTTTGCAAAACCAGGTAGGCTGCTTTGTTTTAGATGAAATTTGAACAGCCCCCTCTTTTTATGAGTGTCACTTTCTAATTCTACTTTGGATATTGAGGAAAGTGGAGGCTATTTTCTTTCATTTGATTAATATTCAATCAAATAATGTAGCTTCAAACCTATAGAGCCCAAAGTAATCCACTTATAGATCAGTGTCAAATACACTAGTGCTAACATACATTTGGAAGTAGCTAGATCATTAAATGATAAATAATAACAGCTTCCCAAAGGAAACATAAAGGTAGAAAAGATGGTTCGCACTGGGATGGGCAGGAAGACATATGTCAGAGGATAGACTGCTGAGCAGGGGCACATTGCCGAGGCTGCAATCCATGTGGCAAGTCAGGCTAGGCCAAGCCTTAGAGTCTTATAGAATAATTCAAAACTCTTTTAAAAATAGAATCAGTGAAAAAATGCCACCAAAGTCTTAGCACAGAGTAGAGCGTAGAAGGAGGGAAACCATCACAAACTTGACCCAAGTTCAGACAGCTAAATATTTTGTGGGAAAATATTTTCCTCTTCCTCCTTGAAATGTGTAATATATCAACGTGTACCTAGACAGAAGGCAAAAAGCAACAGTGTTGAGACTTTGAAAAGCAAATGGCAATAGGTATCTTTGGAAAGAAGACCAGAATTTTCATATCACTGACGCAGCAACTAGTCTACCATGTTTTCCCTGCAGCATCCCCCAGACTAGAAGCACTGCATTATGAACCCAGAAGTGGACTTCTGAGTACAGCAGAGAGAACGCTAGGGAAAAAAACCCTTTATTTCTGGCTCAAGAAAGGCAAACAATAATGCATGCCGACAAAATTCAGAAATACCCTTCTTTTCCCTGTTTCTTTTCTCCCATTCTCTCATTTTCAGTTGCTAAAGAATCATATTGTGGCAGTGGCAGCAGTAGGTCACCTAAACCATTTGTGGAAAAGACTGCCTTTCTCCATTGACTTATTCTGCACTTTTGTTAAAAATAAAGTAGCCATATTTTGTGGGCCTATTCTCTCCTTTGATCTATGATTTTGTCACTTAGAAGTACACTGCACTTGTATTGCTTTTACTGTACTCTCCTATTTGTGGTTTCTTAAGGTGGAAACTTAATTTATGGATATGAAGTCTTGATTTTTCTTTGCTAATATAAGCTTTTAATGCTACACATTTTCCTCTAAGCACTGCTTTAGCTATATCTAATGTATTTTTTTCAATTCTGCAATTTAAAATCTCATTTTGAGCTTTTCTCTATGCCTATGGATATTTACAAGTTTGCCACTTGATTTTCAAGCAGTTAGAGATTCTTCTTTTATCATTTTTTTAATCTCTAGTTTAATTCCAAAGAATATACTTTGTCTGACTTGTACTCCTTTTATTAAGAAGTATTTAAGGTTGCAGAATATGATTTATCTTTGGTTTAGGTCTCATGTGCTCTTTTTAAAAAATAAATAAAAATATATATTCTGCTAGTTCGGGGCAGAATGTTCTATAAATGTTATGATATCAAATTGATTAATGGTGTTCTTCAGTTTTGCTATATCAAATGTCTATAAACTTTTTCTGTAGAGGAAAAGAGTGGATATTTTAAGCTTGCATTCCACATATAATCTTTAAAACATATAAATGAATACTTTAAGATACGTAAATATATACTTTAAAAATGCAAAACCCTATTGTTAGCCTGCAGGCTGTACACAGATAGGCTATGCACAGGCTGCATTTGGCCCATGAGTCATCATTGTTCTATACCCTTGATAATTTTCTGCTCGCTCTATTACTGGAGGAGAAATGTTCAATTCCACAGCCATAATTACACTTAATACAATCATTGATATGTTTGTATTTATGTCTACCACTTTATTATGTATTTTCTGCACTTTCATCTGTTACTATTTGTTTAATTTTTTGGTTTCCCTTTCTTGCCCTTTTTGTTGCTGTCATTTCCACATCTTTAGTATTCTAGTTAGTTTAGATTGTCTGCTATGTTTTTGACTCTGTCTTTTTATATTTTTTAAGTGGCTGCTGTTTTAAGGGTCTTCACAATTTACTCAGAGTCAGTATTTTCCACTTTTTGGGGAATGAGAAACATTTATCACCATATAGGTCCCTTCTGCCTCCCACTTGTATGCTAATAGATATTTGGCATTAATTTTATATTGAAAACTCGATAGATAGTTACAAGTTTGCTTTAAACTCTCGGCTGGCAGCAGATTATTTCAGCTGTCTTTCACCTATGGATGTCTTTATTCCATCTTCATTCTTAAAAGGTATTTTCACTGGATATAGACTATCTGAGTTGACAGTTCTTTCTTTCAGTACTTTAAAAATGGACCACTTTTTTCTGGCTTTCATGGGTTTTAAGAAATATACAATACTAGAATCATTGTGGCCTTAAGAGTAATTCACTATTTTCTCTGACTGCTTTCCAGATTATTTTGTTTGCTTCTAATTTTCAGTGTTTTGATTATGATATATCTGGGCATAGATTTGATCAACTTCTTCAATCTGTAGATTTATTTTTATTCACCAAATTTGAGGAGTTTTTGGCTTTTATTTTTATGTGATTATTTCTTTTCTTCTTTCTCTCTCTTTTTTTTTTTTGTTTGGTGGTACTAAAGTTTGAACTCATGACTCAGGGTTTCACACTTGCTAGGCAGGTGCTCTACCACTTGAGCCACACCTCCAGCCCTTTTTGCTCTGGTTATTTTTGAGATAGGATCTCACAAACTTTTTTACCTGGGTTGGCCTGGCACTGTAATCCTCCAGATCTCAGCCTCCCAAGTAGCTGGTTTACAAGTGTGAGTCTCTGGTGCCTTGCTCATTTTGGATTTTATCCTAAAGTTTTGATAACAATGTTCTGAGACTGCTAGAAGTCCTATAAAATATTAGACTTTTGCTTTTGTAGACAGTTGAATTTCAATTCAAATTGCAATTTCTAACCCACCTTCTATAGACTGTTGTTCCAATGTCAGTTTAGCTTTCAAAGCTATTGCATGCTGTTAAGATCAGTCCTTCATGCGTATTACCCAGTGAATACTCTGGGACCTGAGATAGAGACTATCTGTTAGTTCATGTCTCAAAGTCTTTCATGACTGTGATCAGCTCCATGCCTGCCTAGCTATGGAGTGAGACCAGGAATTCACAAAGAACTTATGAAGCAGTTTTCCTGATTCCCTCTGCCTGACCAGTTTTCCTTGTACTTTCCATATCCTTGCTCCCTTCCTTTCTGAGTGCTCTCACTAGAAAGCTGGTAACTATAGATCGCCCATTATGTCACTTTTTATAACTGTACCTACCTCAGGTGCTAAGCATAAGGAGACCACTAAAAGAAAAATTGACCCTGCCCTCTTGGAACCACAGATCAACTCAATGGTGAGAAGTGTTCATTTTCCTCACACTTTTGGCTTCTGTGGGTTCCCAAGGATTTCTGTAGCCACTGCCACTGAGTGATTGTTTGGGAAGTGAAAGTGAGAGAATGAAAGAAAAGAAAAAGAAAAAACAAAACAAAACAAAAATCTAGGCACAATGGCTCACACCTGAAACCCAGCTACCCAAGAGGCAGAAACCCAGTGGATCATAATTTGAGGTGATCCTCAACCTTACTTCAAACCCCGCACTGTCAAAAAAAATGAATAAAAAGAGAATTTCTGTATTCCTTCTTTTTTTTTTTTGTATTCTTTCTTTTTACATTATTATTTGCCTTTGTCTACTTCTAGTGCCAGAAAGCCAAGGTTTTTCTTTGGGGTTTTCTCTGTTTGTCTGGGTTCATAATGCATTGCATTTAGTCTGGGAGATACTGGAGGGGAAATATGGTAAACCAACTGCTGCTTCAGTGATACTCAAAATCCTGTTCTTCTTTCTAAAGATGCCTGTTGCCATTTACTTTTATAAGTCCTGAGACGAATGTCTCATAGCTTCTCTCCAGGTTTTGTAGTATACTCATTCAGAGAAGCATGGTGGAATGTGCTCACTACTTTACACTAGGCTGGGAACTCTGTCAGTTTCTTGTAGCTCTTTTCATTATCTTAATTTATTTGGTTTACTTTGTTTTACTTACTTACCTTCTATCAATTTTCCCATTTAGAATGGAAGCTCCATAAGAACAATGACTGTGTCTCTCATTTCTCACTACTGTATTCATAGTCTACAGTAGTGCCTGGTATATAGCACACATTTAATAAATATTTGTTGAATGATCAAACAAATAAAATTAGGCTATACATTGGTCCTTAAAATGTGGGATAAAGTATTGAATAGGTGTACAGAAAGAAGGAATTTCCAGTCTTCAGATAGTATATGAGCAGCAAAGCAGGGACAGTGATTATTTTGAAGGATAGGGATTAGTTAATTTGCAGGAAGCAGGGAACTCTTAATAACATTAATACTGGTAGTATACTATGAAACTGGAAAGACAGATTGAATCTAACTTAAGTAGAGACTTTTATAACAAGCAAAAGAACTTAAATTTCAATCAGTAGGCAATAAGGAAGTGCTAAAAGTTTCAAACAGGTTAACATTAAGGGCAAAATTGTAATATTGAATGATTACTTTGGCAAGAAAGGGAAGAGAAAGGAGGCAAGGAGACTATTTAAATAGTATTCATGTTAGAAGGAGATGATTTAAGGACACAAAGCAAAATTGTGGTAGTAGAAATGAAGAGGAAGTAAATGATGTGTAAACAAAGCTCTCATTGATTCATTCATTGATTTGTGCAGACAGAGTGGACAGTGTCTTGGTAGGATTCTTGTCCAGAGATGAGGGTAGATTTCCCTACAGAACATAGAAAGAGACTCTAGCAAAGGTTTTCTCTGAAAAAATTAAATTCCCCCTTTAGTTCTTTAGAGATGCAATGTGACTGAAACTTTTTCCTCCTCCCTTCTGTTCCTCAACTGCCCAAGCCCTGTTGCTTCAGGGGCCCTGACCTTTCCTTAGTTGCCTGGTATCCAGGCAAGTTCTCAGCTGTAAAATTTCTATCCAGGTGGCCTCCATAAATATCTCAACAGAATTTATTTTCTTTAATTTTCTTTGGCCTTACTTGAGAATTTGCAGATTGGGAGACTGTTTGGAGGCCAACACACCCAAAGATGGATAGCCACATCTGCTAGCCATTTGGGTTAATTATTACACCTGTGTGATAGAACCTGCATTAATAAAGAGGTAGCAAGGAGTCTCTTATAAAGCCTAGACAGGAGTTGCACTCCTTTCCAACTTTCCTTCCAGGTAATGGCATGCCTTGATCCTACTCTTTTGGCATACTACCTTGTAGTATTCCAGGTTTCTTCCTCCAATACCTGCATGACTAGTGTATCTCTAAGTTCTTCCCATCTGTATCTCAAACACCTTTTAGCGGTATCATTTCCTACCACTTTCTAGTCTGCATTAGAGTCTGGACTGTTTCTAATCACATGACACTTAGAATATTAAAAAACCAAAATTGCTTCTTTTGCCAGCTACCTGCTACCCAACCCTTCTGGTTGTCTTGTACACAGTGGAAAGGATCTTCTTTCTCAAACATTTTCATCAAATTTCACTCCAATGTCTTGACTGGTTGTATCTCCCTTTGATCTACTGACAGGCTCTGAGAAACTGACATGGTTTTCTGTTGTCTTTTTAAAAATGTCTTAAAGGCTGTTCACCATCATCTCTCAGTATTGCTGCTCTTATTTATGATTGCTCTTTGACCCTACAATTATTGTGTTCTCCAGTCAAGTCAACCTGCTTGCCTGCATGTGCACAGGTTTTCAATCTTTGCTGCTGGCTATTCGAAAAGCTTACTGCACACAATACCCCTAAATGTTTTCCCTTTTTTCTTTCTATTAAGTTTTTCTGCAAAATGCTTGACAGGAGACATTCCAGACATAGCCTGAAGATCCCAGTACAAAAGGGGTGCACAATAGCAAGAAATCTACAGCCTAATGGGAAAGGTTGAGAACTCAAGCACAGAGTAGGTCCTGAAAATAAAGGAGGGAATAGCTTTGTGCCTTTAAACTAGGATGATAATGATGAAAAAGCACCAGCCTTTCTAATTTCTAAGACTCTGGAAGAAGGTTTTTCTATGTTACAGAGCCACTTAACACACTTGAGGAACTGAAGGAGAAAGCAGACACTGGCCTAGACACTGAGCTCTGGAAAAGCAGCTATGCCAAAAAATGAGACGAAAGCTTTGCACCTTCACATCCCTTATATAGAAATGTCCTTAATAAGAAATAGGAGTCCTGGAAGGAGCAGAGTGGGAGAAAGGGAATCAATGTGCCAAGCTTCATTCCTCTTGATTTTTTGACCCTTCTAATACATTTAAATTCATAAATTATAACCAGTGATATATAACTGAAAAGAGTTACCATGAAGCTCCACTTCTTTCTGATACATAGATTATTTATAAACAAAAGTATACAGGGGGATTCTTTCAAGTTTCCTTTATTGTTTTCAGTAATGTGATTCAGTAGCTTTAGATAAGATTGAACTAAATAACATTACATTCTAATGACAAAAGTGGAATCCCACAAGTAAAACTTTTAGTCCAGGCCAGTTCTGTATTTTATATTGAGAAAGTGCTTCTTCTTTCTTCTGTCATGTACTTTGTTCTGTTTTACTTTTATATTTCTGTCCACCATCTTCCCTCATCCTCCTACTTATTCTGTTGTCTGCCTTCCTTTCTGAAACACACTGCCCTTAAATGTAAAGGAAAAAAATCATTAATCACTCTGCAGGATGCAATGCTTAAATGGCTATAGTTACTGAAGGAGGTCTGTTTAGCATCAGCCAATTTTTCATTTCCTTTCATGGGGATGGTGGACTGCTCTGTGTCCCTGGGGCCAAGCAACATAAATGTAGGTATTGAGTGTTCAAGAGGAGACAAGAAAGACCAAGTGGTAGGATACAATAACAATTAAATTAATCTAGTACCTGTATTGAAGACCTTCTAACCCTCTTTTGCTTTCTCTGACTTGAAGATACAGATTTCCTAGGCTAGAGATTGTTTGATATTGACTCTGTGTTGTCTGGTGGGCAATGGTTCCTTTTCTTATTATTTGTTCTCCTTGGTTGAATCTTAAAAGTTGAGCCTTACAGTTTTCACAAAAATTTTAGCATTACATAAAAATCTTCTAATACACATAGATTTTTGTGAGAACTTTAAAATTATGGAATTGTCTAGAAACACAAAAAATGTTATGCAAGAGACTGGTTTACCATCCAGGAAATAATACAAAAAATTCAATCGACTTTGAACTCTTGGGTATCATAGATAAAAGGGGCATGAGCAACATTTAACCAATGACCTTCAGTTTACAAATAAGACACAGAAACTAAAAGCAGTAAAAATAAGTATTTAACTCAGTCAGGCTTGTAAGAGAAAGAATAGACTTGAAGACTTGAAAACTGTGTACGTTTCACTCAGAACAAGGAATTCAGATGATAGTTGAAAACATAAACAAGAGGATTAAGTATGGGGGATTAAATGAAAATAACAAATATTTATCTGCTAGGTGAGATTATGGTGGACAGAAAAGAAGTAATAGTCACATAATTGATAAAGATTTTCTAGAATTGAGAAAATATGTGTTCAAAAATTAATGAAGTACATGAATCAAAGATAAAATGTAAAATGTTCATAATTAACTTTATAGTAACAAAATTGCACTTTAATAGAACACTAATAACCTGAAAGAAAAACATGAAAAGCATTATGAGGGTAAAGATAGATTGCCTATGGAGAATAAATAACAGCCTAACAAAAGATGTCACAGATAAAAAATAGACAGATAAAAGATCTCTGAAAATGGCAAAAGAAAAAAAAAGGATGGAAGACTGAAGAATGCTCTTTTCTCAAAATGCAAGGAAAAAATAATCTGCAACCTAAAAATCTTTTCATTTTTCTTCTTTTTTGTAATGCTGCAGATAGGATCCACAGCCTTAGGCATGTGAAGATAGTGGTCTACCACTGAGCTACATCCCCAACTCTTACAACCAAAAAAAAAATCTATGTACAAATAAACTAACATTCAGGAATAAGAGTGGTATAAAGAATTTTTTAATGGAAACTGACTGCATGTATAGCTTACCACTTCTCACTAATGAGCTATTAAAAACCTGTATTAGCAAGAATTAAATTGAACCAGAAGGATGAAATCAGATGGTAGAAACAGTGATAAGAAATTGCTAAATAGATCTTTAACATAATTGAGAATCAACTGATATCAATGACAGTTTTTAATGTTGTTTAAAACACAGAAACACTGATTAACTGTTGGTTTTCTTAACTTGTGTATATATAAGAATAACGATAGATTACATATTTATGTAATAAACCAGGGTATCAAATCATTAAAGACAGGAGAGGGTACAAAAGAAAAAGCAGCAAAGGAAAATTGTAATGATACAAAAAGTACAAGAAGAGAGATGTTGAAAATACAATCAAACAGTCTCCCACTTATGAGAAGGATGTAGTTGATCGTGTCAGATCAATACTCATACTGAAAGAAATAGAAAAAATTATAAAAATCAGTTTTGAAAAATCAAAGAGACATGAAAGCAACAAAAAGCAAATGAAATAAAATCCTAGAGAGCAATCTAAAATAGCTGATAATTACCAGTAATTTAAAAGCATATACCAGTTTCAAGTGAGGATTATAAATATGGCCCAGCCTAGTCAAAGCAAGTCTACTGAAAGAAAAAAAAAACTGTTGAGCTTTAGATGGGCATTTAAATAACTGAAATACATGGCCAGTTTTCCCAACATAGCTGAGTTCTGGAGAGCAGAGGAGGATAGAGAGCTAGGTATCATATTTTCAAAAATCAGCAAATTGTCTGTCATATTGGAGAACTTAAGGAACAAAGTCTCATCAGACTCAAATTAATTGCTATATTTCCAAATGCATGGGACAAGAAGCTAAAACAAATAAATTCAAAAACTCAATGCCAAAACTGAGGTTCACATAGTGTCTCAGGACCTGTTAGTCTATCAATCAAAAGCTCAGGAGGGCAACAAACTATTAATAGAAATGAAGCACAGATAAACTGATCTTACTAAAACTACAAATTATTAACAGGATTGATGCCTTCATACTCTCATCTATCTAAAACATGAGTAAATTCTCCCTGGAAGAAAAGTTTATCTGTAATCTACAGTTTCTAGTATTTTAACCCCAAGGTCAAGCATACAGTAAAATTCTGAGCTATGTGAAAAGGCATGAAAATGTGGGCAATAATTGAATGATAACAGGGCAATTGAGATTAAAGTTAGCAGCTAAGGACTGAAAAACAACTAGTATAAAAACTGAGTAAAAACAATGGACAAAATAGATTTTAAATGTAGACTCTAAAGTTACTTGAATGAGTTGAATAGATAATCTAGAACAAAGAATTATCATATCTAAATTGCAAAACTCAAAGGATTGATTTTATGACACACTAGGCATAGCAGAGGACAGGATTACTGAATTTAAAAATAATCAAAAAGAATTAACCTAGAAGGTAACACACACGCACAGGAAATCAATGTGAGTCAATGCCCTGTATAGCTATCCTTATTTCAACCAGCAAAAACCCTTGTTCCTTCCTATTATTGCTTATACTCTCTCTATAACAAAATTAGAAATAAGGGCAAAATAGTTTCTGCTGGGTATTGAGGGGGTGGGGGGAGAGGAAGGGGGCGGAGTGGATGGTAAGGGAGGGGGTGGGGGCAGGGGGGAGAAATGATCCAAGCCTTGTATGCACATATGAATAATAAAAGAAAAAAAATTAATCAATAGAGGACATAAAATTGTAATACAGAGAGAAAAACAGAAATGAAAGGACATGAGGGATATGTGGGTCAGGGAAATAGTCTTATACATATGTCCCAGGACAAGGAGGGATGGGAGGAAGAAAGAATATTTGAAGAGATAGTAGGTGAGAACACTGAAGAATTGATGGAGGGCATCAATCTACATATTTAAAAATCTCTGTGAATCCCAATGATAATTAATAAAAGTAAGAGCCAGGTGGCACACTAGAGTCTATAAAGCAGCCAGCAGTGGGATGGGATAGCAGTGAAACACTCTAAACAATCACCAATATGACTGGGGACTAATTTTTCAATATGAACTATAGAAGCCAAAGGATGCAGGAACAACATATTTGAAGTGCTAAAACAAAATACAAAAGTACACAAATCTAGATTTATACACCCAGAGAAAATATTCATAAAATGAAAGCAAAAATTTAGATGTTTGCAAACAAATAAAAGCTAAGAGAATCTTTTGCCAGTGGACCCACACTAGGTCAAAGGCAAAAAAACTTTTCTTCTCAGCTAAAGGAAGTAGTCTCAGATAGAATAACAGATCTGCAAGAAGAAACAAAGAGCATCAGGGATTATATATAAGTGCAAAATGATTTTACCATATGATACAGCATTAATAACAGCATCCTGTACAGTGTGTAACACATACAAAAGTAAAATTGTGATAACATGCAAAGACCAGGTGAATGGTGGCTAATATAAAGGATTGTAAAGCATGTTTTAAACTTTTGGGTAACTTCTAAAAGAATAATTCAAGACTATATAACTAAAAAGCCAATAGATCGATAAAACAGAATAATAAAAATTCTTTAATAATCTCCAAACAGATAGGATTTGGTGAATAAAAGAAGAATGAAAAGTAGAAAACGATAAAATGGTATACTTAAACTCACACCTAATAATTAATAACATTAATTAAAAGTAGACTAAACACCTCAAGACTATTGAAAAGTGTCAGACAAAATTTAGTTGATGGTAAAAGAAGGAAAAAGATATAATTTACCTGGCAATACTAGGAAAGAAATATGGACACTTTATAGTGAAAACAGAATCAACATAAGAAGATATAACAACCTTTAATTTGTATGCACCTACTAATACAGCTTCAAAAATATAGAAAGCAAATACTGACACAACTAAAAGCAAGAAGGAGAAAAATCTACAAAGTTGGAGTTTAATGCATCTCTCTTAACAGTTGATAGAAGAAGGAGATAAGAAAACTTAACAAAATTAAGCAAATTCCCTTAGTTTATATAGAACACTATTCAACAATTCCAGAATATGTATTATTTTCAAGTGTACATGGAACGTTTACCAAAATAGAATATATGCTAGCACATAAAGTGAATCTCAACAAACTTTAATGAAAACCAAATGACCATTGTGGAATTAAATTAGAACTTGTTAAAAGACATATAACTAAAAAATCTCTAAATTTTTGGAAATTAAGCAATACACTTCTAAATAACCCATATACAGATCAAATAAGAAATCAAAATTGACTGTTGGGGGTGGGGTAGCCTCAGAGCATCTTCAGGGAGACCAAGGACGACCAGGAAGGAGAGAGACCTGGGCTGTGTCCCACGAGTGGGGGACATGGTCTTCCCCAACACCAAGGGCTGCCAGCACTGGCCCACCCAGACTGGTGAACCCCCCTGAGGGAGCTGTGAAGCTTTCAGAAGTATCCTGTCTTCTTTTTTGGGACCCACAAAACTGCATTTCTAGGCCCCAAAGATCTTTTCTCACATGAGGAATATAAAGACAAGTTTGGAAAGTTCAGCAACAAAAAATGATTGAGGGAAAGAGAAAATAACCCAGGAGTAAAGTTGACTGGTTACCAAGCAATTCAGGAGCATACTCTTCAGCAACTGGGGCAAAAGTAGAAATAGTGCACATGCAAGCAGTGAGCAAGAAGGAGATGAGTAAAAGAAGATAGAGGAGGCAAAAGAAAGAATGAAAAAGGAAGCTCAAAAAAGTCACATATTTCTAAGAAGTCCTCAAACAGTGCTGGAAATTTCCAGGAGAGGAAGATGAAAAAGACTGCAAAGAGGAGGAAAACAGCAGCAGCTCTGAGGATGAACAGCCTATGATGATAAGAGAAACTCATCTTAGATTTGAACACCAGCAAAGGGAAACAACTACTATCCTGAATGCTGCTTCAAAACAGAAAACTAATGCTTGGTTGTCTAGTGTTTTTACATTTGTTATAAACCAACACATAGTCCTTGTTGTCATTGGCAGAAACCCAGTTTACATATGCATTATTTACATCTCTTGCTGTTATGTTGGAGGGAAAAATAATTTTAAACTTTTTCAAGTTATCGTTTTAATTTTATGTTATTTGGTTGCATGGTGCTGCCCTTAACCACTGAGAATTATCAAGATGTTTGCATGGACTTCTATATGTCTAGGATGCTTTAACCAAAGCAGTTATGTTCATTACTTTCCTGTCTTTATCCCACCATCACCAAACATTTAGTTAAATATTTATCAGCATTTTTAGATGATCACTAAACATATGCTTAAGGATAGATTTCCTCTTTAACAGAAACCAGCAGCTAATTCCTAAATACGTAATGTTGCTATATTGAAGATGAAATCAAAATTCTCCTTCAGTTTTGAGGCCATGTGCAAAGTTTAACCATAGTGTACAATATCTATTCTATATTAGAAATGGCTAGTTGACAGCTTGTACTTCTCAAAATTTATGTTATGCACACAAACTGAGTTTCTATATGTGAAGTTAGTGAGTCTTTTTGTGTTACTTCAAAAGAAAGACACTGAATTTATTTTTCTTCAATGCCAATACAATATGAGCTAATCAATCAAGGTAGATATTTTAGATTTTAAAGCTGTAAGCATCAGTAGCGCCATGGGAAAGCAGACAAAACACTGACTTTTCAATACAAACTTCTAACATGAAATGTTTTTCTTTAGAATCAGAATTCAAATAGTTAATATTCATCCACAGGTCATTGACATTTGGACATTATTGCTTCTGTTGTGATAATAGAGAATTCTACTTATTTTTATGCTGCCTTATATTGTGAGAACACTTAGTTGGTTTAGTTTTATCAAATCCTGTTATGCCTGTCCTTGGTACATTTTTCATGTATTCAAAGGTTGTGGTTGAAAGCAAAAATGACATTTTTTCTTTTACAAAATTGAAGAACAGGAGGGTGAAAAAGGTCCTCCCTGGGGGTATTGGTATCAGTGGGGGAGGGGAGGTAAGGAAAGGGTGTAGAGGGTGAATATGGTACAAATACTGTGTACACATGTATGTAAATGGAAAAATGAGACCTGTTGAAACTATTCCAGGAATGAGGGGAAAGGGAATAAAGAAGAATAGTGGAGGGGGTGAATTCATGTATGATATATTTAATATATTGTAAGAACCTTTGTAAATACCACAATGTACTCCCATTCAGCACAACAATTAAAAAAAGAAGTTGAAAAAAACACAAAGTTTGTGGTAAAAATTTATTGTAAAAAAAATCAAAAACAAAAATGTATTGTTGTGATCAATTAGTTGTAAACACCACTGCTTTCGGACCAGCCAAAAAATGTATTGTTTTTACAGAACAAATTTATTGTAATATATACTGGGAGAAATCTTCAAAGTTGTAAGTAACTAAAATTGTATAATTTGCTGTATATATATATAGCATGAAGCATTAATGTAATTCATATATTAAGGCAAAAATTTTACACAGAAAAAAATCAAAATTAAATTTAGTATATATTTTGAACTGAATAATAATGAAAATATGATACCAAAAGCTATAGAGTACAGCTAAAGCAGTAAGTAGAGGAAAACATATCTTCAAATATACACATTAGAAAATGAGAAAGGTTGAAAATCTATCATCTAAGATCTAAAATAGGACACTAAAAAAGGGAGAGAAAATCAACTCTGAAAAAAAAGAAAATAACAGCCAAAATCAATGAAACAGAAAGCAGATGCACAACAAAAATCAACCCAGCTAAATATTGGAGATTTAAAAAATGATAAGCACCCAGGAAGACTCACTAAGAAAACAAAACAAAACAAAAATGTAAGTGAGCCCTGACCCATACCAGAAATGAACTAGTAAACTCTTCTATATATTTAAGAAATAATATGAATATTACATATGCTTTACAGAAAATGAGAAACAAAAGCTCTTCTGAATTTATTGTATGAGGCAAGTATATCCTGGGTGCCAAAATATAACAAGAACATTACAAGAAATAAAAAATCAAGGGCCAATGCCAGTCTTAAACACAAATACAAAACTCTACACCTAATATTAGTAATAGAATTCACTAATATATAAGAAGCATAATGTATTAAGACCACGTAGGTTTGGTTTACTCCTAACTTTTCCCGTTGAGTTCAGAAAAAATGACAAAGATATCTGTGTTCATCATGACAATTCACTGTTATCCTCCACTGCAATAAGAGAAGAAAAATGAATGGAGAGTAAGAATTTTGATGGACTTCCAGGGTAAAATGGAAGAGTAGACGTTTCCTCTGCATGATTCTATAGATGAAAAGAGTCAGGATAATGAAGAAGAAACTATATTCGAAAGATCCAAAGACAGAAAAGGGGAAGAGCATCAGAAATAGAGAAAGAGGTGAAAGCACAGCTAAAAAAGCATAGAGAAACAAAAAGGCCATGCAGAAAAAAAGTAAGAAATGATCAATAATCTCAATCCTGGCTCTTTTTGGAGGAAGGGCAACTCAAAGCTTAAACCACAAGGGAAGCATGGGGAGTGCAGGATGCTCTAATGAAAACAGACTGGTAGTCCCAGACATAAGAGAAACTCATAGCTCTCGCAAACTTTAAACCCAGTGAGGGGATTTGGTCTGACAGTGACTCTTCCTGCAAGACTGGCTAGCATTGTAGAAGTTCATTGTAACCAGGAAACATCTTGAGTGGGGGCTTGTTATTTGACATTAGTCTGTGCTAAGGATCGAAAAACCTAGAACAATCACAAATCAGGGTTCCTGGGAACCCCTGCCACAGAATCTGAATGAAAAATGGCCATGAGAGATAATCATAGGAAGGAAGAAGGTTTGAAGCAGACCTACAGAGAAGTTTAAGTAACAGGGTGCTCAGGTTGTGGAGGTACTGTGGTTGGTGGCTTTGCCCACTATGACAAGAAGCAAAGTTAGTTACCTGTGCATTACTTCAGGGATGGATTTCTGAGTCCATGGCTGGCAGATCACTTGGTTTCTGAAGCTGCCTTCTTGCTGAGTGTGGTTAACAGCAGGACTGGGACTGAGAGTTCTAAACCCAAGTCCAGCAGATCACCCAACTTTCTCATCTTCCTCACTGACACAATGGGATTTACTTCAGAGCACATTCTGAAAACAGATTGTTCAGTTCCCTTGATTCGCCCAATCCAGGGCAAACTTCAGTGTTGTATTTGCTGTCCTTATCCTGATGCACTCAGGGAAATCCCTCATAGTGGACATTTGCTACCCCTGGGTGCACAGACTGGAGCAAGTAAGAACCTCTCTGGCTCATAGGTCACGAAGCTACGTAGGGCTAACAGGTACACAAAAGAGGGAAACATTTAGAGTGAATGCAGCCCTGTCATACACAGCATCCTCTTGACTGACTTAGCCCTCAGCCCACATACAGCACAAACCTGTTGGGAACACAAAGGAACTATCATAGATTGTAATCCAATATCATGCCGGACCTGGTGAATTTCAATATTAGAACACTTGGAAGGAAGCTACTCCAATTCTTAATCTTCTTCCTTTTAAATTTTTTCTTTTACTAAAATTCATTATTATTATTTTTCTATTTTGTTATTTTTATGTCTTATAATTTCATTTATCTCCAAATTTTATTTGCTTATATTTTTGTTATATTAGATTTTTAATCTCTTGATCTTTTAGTCTTATTCTTTTTTCTTTTTTTTTTTTAAGGGTTGTCATATACTTTTTAATATTATAGCCAGATGACAAATTTTTAATATTTAATAATTTTTCTCTTCCTCTGTACTCTTAGTCTTATTTCTTAGTCAATCCCTATTAATATTACTTTTGTAATTTTCCAAAGTTATATGTATATGTTCATATTTATCACATCATAAAGTGTTTTCTACTTATATCTTAAAAGTCTGTATTACCACATACAGATATTCTTTTGGTTTTGGTGGTGGTACTTGGGTCTGAACTCCAGGGCTCATGCGTACTAGGCAGGTGCTCTACCACTTGAGCCATTCTGCCAACTTCAACTTCATACAGATATTCTTAATTCCTTTTTCTTTTTTTTGAGGCAAGGACTCTTATGTAGCCTAGGCTGGCCTCACACTTGAAATCCTTTTGCCTCCCAAGTGCTGGGATTACAGATATTTCTTTAATCTTGTTCTTTCTTTTTCCTTTTGCCTATCCCCATTCTTTATTTTCTTTTATTTTTATTACTATTACTTTCATTAATTCTTTTACTTCACAGTTTGTTCTCCATTATTTTTACTCCCTTCTGTTATTGGTGGTATGGTGGTTGTCTTTAATTGTTTTACATTGAATTTCTATATGTTGTTTATATTTGTGTTGTTGCTCTTATGGTGGTTTGTTTTTTCTCTCTGAGTGGTTCTTAATGCTTCTCATTAAGAAGACCACCACATAAAAGTAGAAGAACTATCCATTCCAACAGATATGTAAATCCCAATGTAAACACACACACTAGAAAACAAGGCAGCTAGATTCCTCTACTACTTCATAACTCTTTAGTGATTGGATCCAAAGAAATTAAAGTGGATGAAATGCCAAATAAATAATTCAAAATGCTACTTGTAAAAATAATCAATGACTTCAAAGAGAATAAAAGTAAATGACTAAGCCAGGCATGGTAGCTCATGCCTATAATCCAAGCTTTGAGTTTGAAGCCAGCCTGGGCAGAATCAGCAAGATCCTTTCTCAAAAACAAAATAAAAATGAAACAAAAATAAAAGGCCAGGAGCACAGATCAAGTGGTAGAGTGCTCTCTTAGCAAGCATAAGACCCTGGATTCAATCCCCAGTACTGCTAAAAAATAAATATGTTAATTAATTAACAGTCTGATGAAGTAGGGAAGACAATGTAAGATATAGATGAGAAATTCAGCAAGGAGACAGAGATTCTAAGAAAATGGAAATCTTGAAAATAACAAATTCAATAAATCAAATAAAATCTTAGTATAAAGCGTCACCCATAGACTCAACCAAGAAGAAGATACAGTATCAGGACTTGAAGACAAGTTTTATGAATTCCTATATTCAGACAGTAATAAAGAAAAAAGAAATTATGACTACAATTTTCAAGACCTTTGGGATATAAATAAGAGACCAGACTTATGAATCATTGGTGTAGAAGAGGGAGCCATGATACAGATTAAAGGCATAGAAAACCTATTCAGTGAAATAATAGCCCAAAATTTCCCAAGTCTAGGAAAAAATATGGACATCCAGGTAGAGCACGCATTTAGAACACCAATAGACATAACCAGAAAAGAACTTTTCTACATCATCTTATGGCTAAATGTCAAGAGTACAGAACAAATAAAGAGTAATGGAAGCTACAATAATAAAGAAAGAGCACTTGATGTTATAAGCATCAAGTTGCTTGCAGAAGCAAACCCATCAAATAGCAGCAGACCTCTCAGAAGAAACCTTAAAGTCCAGTAGAGCATGGAGTGATGCATTTAAAGCCCTAAAACAAAATAACTGCTAAATACTATTATATCTAGCAAGACAGTTATCCTTCAAAGGAGAAATAAAGGTCTTCCATGATCAGCATAAACTAAAGCAATTCATGACTACTAAGCCACTACTGCAGAACATACTTAAAGGAAAAATACACTCAAAACTCAAGAAAGAATAAATTTCGCTAGAAGAAGAGATAAGCATATTAGGATTAGGAAATAAACAATATTGACTCAGTAAACCAGCAAACTTCTAAGATGACTAAGAGAGAAAGTAAAGAACACAGACTATGTAAAACAACCAGGGAAATAAATCCAACAAAATAAGAGGGATTATTACATTATTTTAAACAATAATCCTAAATGTAAATGCTCTTAACTCTCCAATTCAAGGAAACAGACTAAGGGAACTACTTTGGGGAATTCAGGGAAGGAGGAAAAGGAAAAGAAAATGAAAGAGTATCAACAATATCATAAAACATAACATCTGTATACGTAGAAGACATAAGGATATGTATTGAAAGATATTGAAAAATGGGAGGTAAGAGGTAAAAGGGTAAGGGAAAGCAATGGAAGTTTGAATGGCCCAAAGTAAAGTAGACTCACAGTTGGGACACATTAAGAAACCCCTTGGAACATCGACTAAATATTAGTAACAAAAGACAGGACTGTAAAATACTTATAGTGTATAGGGGGAGTACTTGTGTAAGGGAGGAGGGTGAATGAAGGAGATTAAGGTGAGGGTATATGGTGGATATACTTATATGAAATAGAACAAAGAAACCTCTTACAATTACTTCAAGTGGGGTGGTGAGGGGATCAAGGGGGAGAGACATGGGTGATCTAACCAATGTACAACATAAACCTCTTTGGAATTATCACAATGAATCCCCCTGTATAATGAATATATCCTAATTAATTTTTAAAAAAGAAATAATTCAGTAATATGTAAAAAGTAAATAAATAAAGGATGCAGACTAGGACAGGTGAAATAACTCAGTAGTAGAGTGGTTGTCTGTCATGCACAAGGCCCTGGGTTTAAGCCCCAGCACCAGAAGGAAACAACAACAACAAAAAGATTCAGACTGTTAGCTTAGATTTAAAACCAAGATCTAACTGTTTGCTATCTGGAAGAAACTCACCTCACTAGCAAAGACATACACAAACTAATTGAATGGATGAAATCCAAAAGCAAGAAAGAATAGCTACACTCATATCTGAGCAGACTTAAAGCCATAATTAATCAGTAAAGATAAAGACCACTACATATTAGTAAAGAGATCAAGAAGATATGATTATAAATACATATTCACTAAATATTGGTGTACCCAATTTCATAAAACAAATATAAAGGAACAGATAGATCCTGATATGATAATAGTGGAGGAGTTCAACATCACACTAATCAATAGATAGATCATCCACACCAAATAAAAAAGCCAACCAATATTCCTCAGAGTTAAACTGTACTATACATAAATGGACTTAGCAACATCTAGGGAATATTCAGTTCCAACAGCTATGGATATACATTCTTCTCAGCAGCTCATAGAACTTTCCCCCCAAATAGATCACTTTTTAGGCAATAAAGAAAGTCTTGTTGAATATCAAAAAAAGAAGGAATTTGTTTTGTCTTATAAGATCACTGTAAAATAACAACAAAACAAGAAAAACTAGAGAAAGTATACACACTCATGTAAATAATGCACTTTTCAATGATCAGTGGGTCATTGAAAAAATCAAGGAGGAAGGATTTAAAAATCCCAAAGTCAAAAGAAAATGAAAAACAACTTATCAGAACCTGTAGGATACAGAAAATACAGTTCTAAGAGAGAAATTTATAGCTTTTAGTGCCAATATTAAAAATCAGAGAGCTATCAAATACATAATCTAATGATATACCTCAAGTTCTTAGAACAGGGCAAATCCAAAAGTAGTTGAAGGGAAGACGTAATGAAGATCAGAGTTGAAATTAATGAAATGGAGACTAAAAAACAATACAAAGGATCAATGAAATAAAGAGGTTGCTCTTTGAAAAGACAAACAAGATTGGCAAACCTTTAGACAAACTAACTAAAAGAAAAAGCGAGAAGACCCAAATTTTAAAAATTACATATGAAGAGGGAAAATACTATGAAAAATGCCAATGAAACTAAGAGAATCATTGGGATATTTTGAATGCATATATTTGAAGAAATTTGAGAATCTAGAAAAAATGGATGAACTTCTAGACACATTTCACTGCCCAAATTGAACCAAGATGATATGAAAAATGCACACAGATCAATGACAAGTAATGAGATTGAAGCAGTAATGAGAAGTCTATAAACAAGGAGAAGCTTAGGACCAGATGGATTCACTGATGAATTCCACCAGACTTTTAAAGATCAAACTATTCCATACAATAGAAAGGAAAGAAACATTACTGAACTCATTCTGCCTGATACATACTCAAAATAGATAGTGATACAAAAAAAACCTATAGAACAATTTTTTTGATGAGCACAGATTCAAAAATTCTCAATAAAATACTTACAAATCAAATTCAACACATTAAAATAATCATACACCATTATCTAGTTGGTTTATTTCCAGAGATGCAAGAATGGCTCAACATATACAAATCAGTAAGTGCAGTAGAACATATAAGTAGATCAAATTTAGATGATTATCTCAAGAGTTGCAGAAAATATCTGCAACAAAATTCAACACCCCTTCCTGATAAAAGCCCTGAAGAATCAAGGAATAGAACAACAATTACTCAACATATAGAGATTACATATCACAAACCTATATCCAATGTTATACTAAATGAGGGAAAAACGGAAAACATTTTCCCTAAACTCAGGAACAAGACAAGAATGTTCACTCTCACTGTTCTTATTAACTATAGTGCTTTGATACAAAGCCAGTGAAATAAGGCAAGGCAAACAATAAAAGGCATACAAATAGAAAAGGAAGATGTTAAACTATACCTATTTGCAAATTATATGGTCATATACATTTAAAAAATCCTAAAAACTGAACCAAAAGACTCTTAGATCTGATGAACATTCTCAGTAATGAAGGAGGATACAAAATCAATTCAAAAAATTCAGTAGCTTTTCTATTCAACAAAATGAACACTCTGAGCAAGAAATTGGGAAAAAGTACTGCTGAAGTAGCCTCAAAAGTAACTAGGAATAAACTTAACTAGGTAATTGAAAGACCTCTACAATGAAAACTACAAAACACTGAAGAATAGATTAAAGAAGACATTAGAAGATAGAAAGGCCTCCCAAATTCATAGATTGGCAGGATTAATAGTGTTAATGGCCATGTTGCTGAAGAGAATCTATAGATTGAATGTATTTACTGTAAAATTTCCAAGGGCATTTTTCACAGAACTAGAAAAAAAATCAATCCTAAAATTCATTTGGAAGCCAAAGGTCCCCAAATAACCAAGGCAAACCTAAGCCAAAAGAGCAAGCCTGGGAGTATCATAATACCTGACTTTAAATTATACTACAGAGCCATGGCAACAAAAACTGGCATAAAAACATATAGACCAATGGAATAGAAATAAATCCACACAGCTACAGCTGTCTAATTCTTGACAACAAGCCAATAAAGCATACATTGAAGGTTTAACAAATGGTTTTGTAGAAGACTGAAGCTACAGCCCTATGTCTCACCCTGTACAAGAATGTGTCTTTACCTAGCAAAGGAAATAATTACTAGAGTAAAGAGACAGTCTATAGAGTGGGAGAAAAATCTTTCCAGCTATTTATCTTGTGGGAGATTAATATCCAGAATAAAAAACTCAAAAAATTAAATACCAAAAGAACAAATAATGTAATCAATCAATGAGCAAATGACCAGAACTATACTCTTCCAAAAAAAAAAAAAAACAAAGAAGTATACATGGCCAAAACATACATGAAAATATTCAACATTAACCATTAAATATAAATCAAAACTACACTGAATTCTATCCCATTCAAGTTAGAATGACTATCATCAAGAAAACAAATACTGGTGAGGATGGAGGAAAGGAACCTTTGTACACTGTTGGTGGGAACGTAAATTAGTGTAGCCACTGTGGAAATTTCCTCAGAAGACTAAAGACAGAAATACCATATGATACTGCTCTACCATTCCTAGGTAAATACTCAAAGGAATCAAAGTCAGATATAATACATACAACTTAACACTCATGTTTATTGTGGTACTATTCACAATAGGAAAGTTATGGAATTGGTCTAGGTGCCCATAAGTGGATGAATGGGTAAAGAACATGTGGTTTATATACATAAAGAAGTATCATTCAGCCATAAACAGTAATGAAATCATGTCATTTTCAGAAAGATAGAAGGAACTAGAGCTCATCATGTTAAGTGAAATAACCCAGACTCAGAAAGACAAGCATCACATGTTTTCTGTCATGTGAAATCTACAAAAATGAGACATGGAAATAGAAGAGGGACTATTAGGAAGTAGAAGGGGATCAGTGAGAGAGGAAGGGGAAATAAAAGAAGGTAATGGGAGGTTGAATGAGATCAAAGCATGTCAACTATGTTATAAAATGTCACAGTGAAACCATTTACTGTGAAAAAATTAATGTATGCTAATAAAAATATATTAAAAATAAATAAAGGTACAAAAGTTGGAAAAGAAAAAGTATAACTGATTTTGTTCCTGAATAAAAGTCCCTTAAAGTTACTATTTACCAAACAGGTTAATTTAACAAGGATACTATTATTAAGTTACTAAATTGTCTCATGCAAGATTAAATATAAAAGTTAATTATATTTCTGCATGTCAATAGCAATTTTGAAAATGAATTATAAAAAATACCCTTTATGATAGTATCAAAGGTTATAAGGCTCACAAAAACTGCTGAGATGAAGATCTCAGTAAACAGAGGACGATCTCATGTTCATGAATTGGAAGACTCATGCAACCAATTCTCATCAAATTTGTCTATAACCAAATATAATTATTTGAAAAGCTTAATAAAATTGAAAACATCTTGCATGATCAAGAAAAACATATAATGAAATATATCTATAAACACAGAAAATATAAATTTTTTCTACTCGCCTAAGAAATAGAAGTTTTCAAATAGCATTAAAAGCAAAACACCAAATTTTGCTTCCTTGGAATTAGCTCAAACATGACATGAAAGGGAGTTGATTATCAAAAGAAAAAATCCAAATGGGCATAGACACAGGAAAGGTTGTGCAACCTCAGTGTTGATCAGATAAATGTAATTTAAAAATATCCCCCAATTGATGCTATACATGTTGGTGCAAATGCATGAAAAGAGATGTCCTATGCATAACTAATGCTGATATAAATTTGGAAAGCAATATGCTAATACATAGTAAACTGAAAATATGTATATCCACCACTTAGAATTTGTAACTGGACTATTGGAGAAAATTCTCTTTGCACCAAGAAGCATGTTGCATATATCAATTCCTTATATTACCTGAAATCATAAACAACCAAAATGTCAACCAATAATTACCTGAAATCATAAACAACCAAAATGTCAACCAATAATAATTCATGTAAACTGAAAAATATTCAGGTGACCCGACATCCTTGTCTGGTTCGGGTAGTCTTCATTTATGCCTATTTTATTGGTGTAATTATTAATCAAACTTATTTTAATTCTCAAAATGTGTCTGCATTGAATAATCAATAGATATATTCATGTATTAAATACCAAATGCTGACTTAAATGATTGAAATAAATGTGTTAGCATAATAAGTGTTAACCAAGATGAATCTAGAAAAAAATATTATGATTAGTTACAAGGTCAAATAGATATATACCCTTTCAATACCCACTTATGCAAAATGCATAATGAAAAGCAATAGTACACACAGATATATACATATATGATATATAAATGTTCTTGTGTATGTATATGCACACTTGTGTCAGTAAGGTTTTGTTTCTTTAAGATCTGAAATAAAAATGCCAAAAGGAGAGCATTTGTTAATGTAGAGCTTGTTATGTTATTGAATTATTTCATAATTTTAAAAATATTTTCAAACTATTGGTGGTCCCATCCATCTTTGATACTTTAGAAAATGTTTTGGTCATGAAAAAGAGGTTAGACAGGACAAGCTTGAAGATATTTTTGAATTTCATAATTGTATGAAGAAAAGCATTTTCTTCAGTAGAAGATTGTTTGTCCTTGTCTTAAGGTCATACAGCAACCTAAATTGGAACAAGACATGCACATACACACAAGATAGATGTGTTGGTCTTGGATAGGTCTTAAGCTTGGAAAATATTTCTTTAACCATTTCCCATTACCCAGCACACAACAAAAGCAGATTTTATGTTTCACTATATCTGAGAATACTTTTTAGTATCTGCTCTGGTCTGACCAATGTTATTATCTGTCTCTTTCACATAAAAACTTTATGACTAAGGAGTTCACTGGTAGGGTCAGGAGCATTGACATAGATCATAGATCTCGAGATGACTTTGAGATGAGCAAACTTGATGCTTTGATGGTAACTGGGGCTGGATTTTTTAAAATGAAATACTTTAACAACTACTCTAAACATTTTTCTTCTTATTTATTGAGTTAATGACTTTTGATGCAATTTGGAAAAGGTTGAGGCTCACTGAGCACTAGGGAAGACCTTGACCTAGTCATGGGAAACAGAAAAAAATGTTTAATGTGTTCCTTGGCTGGGCTTGTGACAGGCCTGACCAAACATTCATAAGGACACAAACAGTCATAGGGACACAAGTCCTGCACAAGCAAGAATACTAAGCCAGTGCTTCTCATCTTTTTCTTCTCAAGAGCCTAATATGTTTCCATTAGAGTAAATCTCAGTGCAACAAAATGCCAGAGTTGAACAGGAAGATAAACTGCTACTTAATTCATAAAGTGTTTCTATCACCTTTCTATAGATCCAGCATCCATCAGCTCTCATAAACCAAAGACTGTTTATCCTCATTATCATCATTGCCATCACAGTAAAAAGAAAACAAAGCAAAACCACAGGAGATACTTTAAAGTTTTCCTACATTAATTGATAAAGTGAAGAATGTAGGAGTATTTGGAGTCACAACTTCAGTTGAAGCTTAGTTTGTCAATTACTTTCTTAATATCTAAGGCAAGACTTTGAATTAGTTTCCTAATCTGTAAACTGAAGGTAAATGTGGAAACTTTCATAATTATTCTTTAAGTCACCTCACCCACTAAAACACTTTCATTACACCTGAGTCAGTGTCCTCTGTGTGCCATCTGTGTTACACTAATTGGCCTCATTCATGTTTGCTTTTTCAAAGCTTTGTCAGTATGTACCCAAGCAGGGAGGCACTTCCTTGGTAAGGATTCCATACTCATTTTCATATTTTGTTTCCAGTCTTCCATTATAGATTGTGAATGTTTGATCTGCATGGAACATTCAGTGTGAGTATAAAGTTCCAACCTCAGTCAGACATTTACCTCCACGACACAGCAGAACATTCTCATGATTGTGATGTGAGTGCATTCAGCTTGCTGTCCTTCATCTATCCTGTCCTATGTGCAAGATACACTTCAGTCTTGCTGTATTTTTAAGGAGGGTATTTAAAAACTTGGAAATTAAAGTAGAATGATTGGAAGCAAAGAACAATAATTTCCTTTAACAATAATGAGAGAGCAAGAGAGAGACATTTTTTAAATATGTCTGTCACTCAGAAGTTGGACCCAAAACAGTTAAATTTACTATTTGACTATCACTAACCTATGTTATTTATTTTGATACTCATAACAATATGAGGTAGAATCTACTATTCTCCCTCATTATTGATGAGAAAACTGAAGCTTAGAGTGGTCAATTAACTAAACCAAATCACATATCTAGGAAGAGGTGAAATGGGGATTGGAAACCAAGCTTATTCCCAATATGCCTTGATTCCATTCCAAGTAATAGAAAAGGCCCAGTAATGGTCTTGAAATGCAAAATACATGAATGCCAAAATGATATGTCTATGTAGAGGATAAATGGGAAAGTGTTTGGGAAGATAAGAATGGAGGCCAAGCTGTATAGGACTTTAAAATCTGCCTGGATATAGCTAAACTCACTCAGCACCTTATCATAGACAGGATTGTGGTGTCCCTTTATTACTTTTTTCTTTTATAAAAGGCTAGTCCAGAGTCACAAGACACTGTACTAGTTATGTGACCTTGAGGAAGACAGCCTCTCTGGGCTTCAATTTCCTCCTTAGGATACTGGATGTAGTTAAGTCCCTTTCAGCTGTCTCATCCTGTGACTTTATGATTGTAATTTATTCCATTTCTGCAATTTGAACTATCTATCTTTAAACACAGTCCTGGCTGCAAATCCCTTGATCTTCCTAATCCAGTTTTCTGCTCTTCTCCTGCCAAATGCTCCAGTTTCAATATCAGATGTGAATATAAAGTTAATTTTTCTCATTCTTTTTTGATACATATAAAATTCCCTAGAAAGTGAATGTCCGTTAATGTGGGAATGATTGCATAGCTATATTATGGATTAATATGTAGGTTTTTAAAATAATAAATTGTGTGTGGCAAATAAGAAAATGAACATTTATGTAGTTTTATATATACACTTAATTTTATTTTATATATTTGTAGTTTTATATCTCATATAGCGTGATTAATTGATGATGAAATGTTAAATGAAGAAGGCATGTTGCAGATTAATATTTACAGCATAAGTGATTTTGGAAAAGAAAACTGAAAGGACAATAGGAAGGAAGAGAAAAACAAAATAATGAAGAAAGAAAGAGAAGGAGGGAAAAATAAAAGAAGAAAGAAAATTGAGTGTGTGTGTATGTGTGTGTACATCAATTTTTATAACTGAGAACCTATTTCATTTTTCTTTATAATTTTCTTCATATTTTAGCTTTTTATTTATTTAGTGGCAGTTTGACCAAAAAATACGTATTCCTTTGTTAATAAAAGGATTTGACAAAGAAAAACATCTTCTGAAAAAGACTGATTTTCATACTCTCTCTACTAAATACTAACCATATGGATCTTTGGATATTATGCCTGGAGGAGCATTATTTCTATAGATTCTTTGCCAGCTAAGGACATTTTCATAGATATTTACTTAAAATTATCAAAATAAAATGTTTCCCCCCATTTTTCCAAATAATATGCTTCTATTTTATTGTTATGTTCAAGTATGACTTTTAAGCAAGCTCTACTAGAGATTGACTGCTGACCTCTGTCCATGTAGAAAGACTCCTCAGAAGTGACTCCTATTCTAGGAGAACAAGTCTCTGACTTTTGTGTTGTTGGTAAGATATCACTCTCAAGGCAGTGGGGCCACCTCTGCATTTGTGTGTTTCAAAGAAAAATGTCTCTTTAACATTTTTAGAAGACTGGTAAGCTGTCCTTTTTAATGATTGACCTACAGAGAAACTCTGGGAATGTTGTCATTAGACAAATCAAATCAATTTGTGGTTCATGGAACAAAACAGAAAGGCAGGAACCAAAATAAAGGCAGCTTATAATTATTATTTTTTTCAGTAAAATTTTGATATGCTGAAATCTGCAAGGAAATTAAGAGCAATTTGAGTATCAGAATGTTAGAATGTCAAAGCTAAGTAAGAATTTAGAGATGATTGAATTTAATCCTTATATTTTACAAATAAGGAAACTGAAACAAGACAGGTGAGTTATATGCAGTTATATGCACACAATAAAGTGGCAGTAGAGTAAGGGTTATGCCCTCCATTTCCTGCTTCCCAATATAAAGGTGAACATACTGGGCTTTGGATACAGGTAATGCAATTTGGGGTCTTGAATCTTCCAGTCAGTAGTTATCAAAGAGCTATAAAAATTGTTAGACTGAGAAAGAAAGTTAGTAAGTGTGTAGAACTGTACTTTCCATCCTGGTAGCTGCAGTCATATGTGTTTAACACATGCTGCTTGCTCACATAGGTTACTTTTTAATACTTAGCAGCCACATGTGGCTAATGGCTACCATATTGGATAGTGCAGAACATGTTCAGAACTACAGGGATTTTTATTGGATAGTACTAGAAGAGAACATAATGCCTGAATAAATGAATTAATGGAGTAGAGCTAATAATTAACCAGAAACTATTAATACAAGGCATGATAATAAGCATAGACCAAATGTTAAGGTATTAGTGTAGTGCCCTTAAAGATGCAATATGATTAAGACTAAACTTATGAGAAAAACAACCTAGTAGGTCCTGAAATACAATACAGTGAACAAGAAAAGGAGCTCTTGTGTCAACAAACAAATGGCTAACAAAAGATCTTGTATCCAAATGCCTCAGTACTTCAGATGCATAATGTCCAGAACGAGAGTTGCTGTTCTCCACAGTCCCTTCCCTATCCAATATGCCCAATATCTATGATTCTAATATCTCAGAGTCATTCTCTGTAGAGGATTAAGACTGTCAAGAAATAGTTTGGAGGTCTCGTAAAAAGCACCCTAGAAAAATGAAATTTCATTTTGGGTATGAGGAAGAAGGCTGCAGCATATTCACCCAAGTATGTTCTGAGAGCAGCTTGTAAGAGGTTGGGGTTTGAAGTACATAATTTAGACTATTAACTTTGTGCAAATCCAGATGTGATTTAGTTGTCACACAGCCACCTCAGGCCTCTTCCACTTACTTCTATGGGACCCTTATTATGACAGGAGTGCCTTCTCCCCTTATCAGAACACATGATCCAGGTCTTCATTCCAGAGATGTCTCAAAAAAATCATATTGAGACTAGCTGCTCCATTCCTAGTTGTGCAGTGTGTGAAGAGCATGAGGTATTTTTCTACTTGGCAGCTATGTATGTATATGCATATACACATACATGTGCACACACACATACACTTACAGAAAAGTGTAGGAGAAAAATTTCCATACATCATTGAAGTTAAGCTAGCACAAATTCAAGTTAGTGTCATAACCTTAGATGTTAAATGTAATCCTCGTGATAAGCAAATAGGAAATACTTATAAGATATACATAAAAGAAAACATGAAGGCAATATTAAAAATTCACCACAAAATTAGTTAAGCATAAAAGAAGACAGTAATGCAGGAAATGAGGGTCAAGGAAACTACAAGACATATAGAAAACAAACAGAAAGGTAATAGGAGTCCCCCATTCTTTTCAGTGTAAATGGATTCAAAACACAAAGATTGACAGAAGATATAAATGAAAAAAAAAAGCTTGACGTAAACACATGCTGTCTATAGGTGATTTACTGTAGACATAAAGACAAAAATAAATTGAACATAAAAGGATGGAAAAATATTTCCATTCTTACAAGTAGTAATTTAAAAGAGATGATTATACTAATAGCAGAAAACAATTACTTTTAAAAAGCTACATGAGAAAAAGCATATTATATAATACAATATTTAATATGACAAGAAGGTAAAACAATGATAAACATTGTGCACTTAATAATAATCAACAAATTATATAAAACAAAAAGGAACAGAATTGAAAGGAGAAATGCATAATTCCATAAAAATGTTTGGAGTTTTCTATACCCTATCCTCAATAATACATAGGACAAGTTGACAGAAGAAACAGCACAATAAGCCAAATAGATCTAACAGACATAGAATACCCTACCCAATCACACAGAATACTCTGTTAAGTGGACATTGGACATTTGCCAGGATAGAAGATAAGTCAGGCCAGAAAGTAAGTCTGAATAGATTTAAAGAGATAGAAATGTGTCCTCCAACCACAATGAGATGAAGTGGGGAATCAATGACGAGGAAAAGTAAAAATCTGTGGAAGTTAAACGACACCTTCCTAACCAACGAATCAATGAAGAAATAATAAGAGAAAATAGAAAACACCTGAGATGGATAAAAATGAAAACAACAAAACTTATGGAATGGAGAGAAAGCAGTGCTAAAGAGGACATTTTAGCTATAAATGTTTATATCAAGAAAGAGGGAAAAACATTAGCAACCAAACATAACTAAAGGAATTTTAAAAATGAACAAAACAGAGCAGAATGAAGGAATTTTAACAAAGATTAGAACAGAGATAAACTCAATGAAGAATTTTTAAAAACCCAGAAAATCAATGAGGCCAATAGTAGGTTCTTTGAAAAGATCTAGAAAACTAACAAAACATCAGTCAGATTGACTAAGAAGGAAGAAGCCAACAATTACTAGAATCAGAAATAAAAATGGGAACACCAGAATGTATTCTATAGGACTAGAAAGGATTATAATAGAGTATATGAATAATCAAATAGAAACAAATTGGATAACCTACAAGAAATGGCCAAAATCTTAGGAACCTAAAACCTGTGAAGACTGAATCATGAGGAAATTAAAAAAAAATAATAAGAAGAAAACAACATGGGCCTATAATTAGTAAGAGATAGAATATTTAATTTAAAGATCTTTTAGAAAAGAAAACCCCTTCACCAGTGAATTCTATCAAATATTTAATGAAAAACTATTATCAACTCTTCTCAAATTTTTCTAATAATTTGAAGAGGATGAACAGGAGGAAATACTTCCTAACTTGTTTCATGTGGCCAACATAGCAGTGACACCAAAGTCAGATGAAGACTATAAGAAAGGATAACTATCAATAACCCTTGAGAACATTGATGTAAAAATCCTCAACAAAACACTAGTGTATTAACTTTTCATTACCATAACAATAAAATTAACACAAGCTGCTTAAGAAGAAAACAGGTTTGCTTAGCTCACAATTTGGGAGATTCAAAGTACAAGATAGGATGTTATTCAGCCTTTAAAAGGAAGAGAATTCCTTCAACTTGGGTGAATCTTGACATTATACTAAATAAAATAAGCGGAAGCCAAGCTTCCATATTATAGAGATGGAAAATAAAATAGTGAAGGTCAGGATCTGGGAAAAGAGAGCAATAGGGAATTCTTGCTTAGTACGTGTAGAGTGTCCATTTTACAAGATGGCAAGCGTTCTGGAGATGGGTGGTGGTGACCAGTGCACACTAGCATGAGTGCAGTTAATAACACTTAAAAATGGTTAGGGTGATACATTCGTTTTATGTGTCTTCTAACACAATAAAGAATGGAGTTGATGTCTTTTCCTAATCATCTCATGTATACTTCCACTTGTCCTTTGTTTAACTCTGTCAACTTGATTACTCTTTTTCTTACATAGAGTAGTTCCCCCTTATCCAAAGGGAATATACTGAACCTTTTGTATACACTGCTGTTTTCTTATTCATATAAACCTACGATAAAGTTTAACACAAAATAATAACTACTAATAAAATAGAACAATTATAATAATACACTGTTATAAAAAGTTCCATAATATGAGTTTTGTGAATATGGTCTGTATCTCTCAAAGCACCTTACTATACTTTCACCTTTTAACTAAGGGGAAAACTTTATGGCTTCTTTTTTGCAAACCCACTTGCCCAAATCACTTCTCTTGCACTTCAGGACTATTATTATGTAAAGTCGGGATTATCTGAGCAGAAGCATTAGGACAATGATTCTGACATCCAAGATGGCTGACAGTGGTTAACAAGAGGGTAGTGAATGCAGGATGAATATGCTGAACAAAGGGATGATTCACATTCCAAGAGGGACAGAGTGGGACAGGGAGAGATTTCATCATGTTACTAAAAATGATGCACAATTTAAAACTTATGGAAACTTATTCAAAGTACACTGTACAAATCTATGGAATTAACCACAATGAAATTCCCTCACATTTTTAATGTATGCAAATTCAAAAAATAAAATAAAAATTTAAAAACTATGAACAATTTATTTCTGGAATGTTCTGTTTAATATTTTTAAACTGTGGGCAACTGAAACTGCAGAAAGTAAACCATGGATAAAGGGGGGACTTCTGTTTAAAGGAAGATATCTAACTATGCCCTTGAAAATACTGTGATTTTTGTGGGAATTGTAGGGATTACAGGGAACACTTTGTTCCCAGAGATCATGAAATCTGCTGTGTTGTCCCAGCTCATGGGTCACATTCATATGCAGCAGAAGCTTCTAGCTCTGAGTGCCCTTCACACAACAGGCCTGAAAGCCTCTGACTAACATGGCCAGGAGCCAGAGTTTCTTCCAGTTTTTTTGTTGTCCATTTCTATTGACTGATGGATGCCGGTTAATCTCCAAATACTGCATTAAGTCAGAGAGGGGAAAGTGTCATCACAAATCATCTCTGTGTGTGAAAGGATGGAAGAACAAAACTCAAGAAATTCTAAGGCCTAATTACTCCTAAGTAATTCCTCTATGAAAAAATAATGAAGGATTAAACCATTGTACTCTTTTCCTTAGACAACCAGGGATTTCAACCTGGAATCCCTGCTTACACTGCTATTCCTCATTTTCTCCAGTTCTGGATAATTTTTAAGCATTTTATTATAGATTCAAATCTGAAGGAGAAATGCTATTACATGTTTTGTTTTAGCTTTGGTGCTAGTGATTGAACCCAGGGCCTTGTACCACCAAGATACACCCCTAGTCTCTGTCATGTTTTGTTTTTGGTTTTTTTAATCTGCTTTTCATTCTGATTAGTTTCTCAAACACTAGAAGACTAATGGAGACTGCCTAGAGAAACAAGATCTGAAACATACCAACAATTCACGGACCAATGGTGTACACCACTCATCTGAATTATTATTCCATCATTCCTATTATGTGACTGTGATACTGAGCAGGTCGCTAAACCTCCTTGTGTCTGTCTTTCTTTACTATGAGTATTGTAAAGCCCAAAAAAATGTGTATTAAAACTTTGTACTTTGAAAAATGAAACAGAATGCATGTATTAAGCATTGCTGCAAAACAAACTTTTATAAAAATGCTTCTAAGAAATTAAACAAAATCTTATGGGTCTTTGTGACCACCCACATTGCCATCTGCAAAAGAAAGGCAAAATTCTGTATTTTGTTTTATTTTGTTGCTGCATGCATTCTTTAGCAAATGAATCAACTTGTCTAGCTGCTAGAGCCCTAACAGAAGCAGCACTGGTAGCAGCAGCCTCAATTTGTAAATCAAATACTCATATCTATAAAATATCTCACACCTTCAGTGAGCAATCAGTAAATCCTCACATTAAAATCTGTGTGTCTGGTTCTCCCCAGTTTATCTCAGATTGTATGCTAAGTATTTGGGATAGTGGCTCTAAATGTTTAAATAAGTAACAGTGAAGCAGAACTTTTAGAACGAAGGCTCTCTTCCCCATAGTAAAAAGGTCAGGTACTTATAGTTAATAGTTCTTGTGGAATATTGCTGTACTGGATGATATATTTCCTCAGAATATCTGAAAACTGACCTCTTTGGATTGCAACTGATATGAATCCAACTCAAACTAGCTTAAGCAAAAAGAAAAGAAATTTATGACTTAATTATAAAGATCAGGAATCATCTTGATACGGGCCAGCTCCTGTATTATAATTATTACTTTCCCTAGTTAATTTCAAGCTACCAACATGAGGTATCGCTGAGCATGGAATTAAGAAGAAAGGTGCACAATTAACTTTTTCTTTTTTTCTGGATGGAGCATCCTGGACGTTGAACTCGGGGCCTCACACTTGCTAGGCAAGTGCTCTACTTCTTAAGCCACACTGCCAGCCCATTTGGGGTTGGTTATTTTGAGATAGGATCTTGCTTTATGCTTGGGTCAACCTGGACCTGGCCACACCCTTCTATTTACCCTTCCCACTTTAGTTGTGATGACGGGCATGCACACCATGCCCAACATTTTTCCATTGAGATCGGGTCTGGTGAACTCTGCCTGGTCTGACCTGGAACCATGATCCTCCTAATGTCCACTTTCTTATATAGCTAGGATTTCAGGCTTGAGCCACCTACCACACACAGCTTAGCTTTTGAAAATCAGTGCAAACCAACCCCAACACACCTCTATATGCTTGCTAGGCATGGTGCGGTGTGCTGAAGCTGTAGAGTTAAGTAAAATATTATCCCTCTCCTGACATTGGGAATGGAATGAGAAGGAAAGAAAGGGATGCTAAGTGTTTATTACGACACTCATTCAAATTAGAATTGCCTTGTTAAGATCATTAAGAATGGTGTTGTTAGAACAAGTTTTAAGAGGCTGACTGGACTAGGGGGCTAATTTCTTGTAGAGGAGCAAAAGCACAGAGGCTAGAGAACATGTTTAGAGAATGGAAACTGACCAGAAAGGTACTCCAGGATGGACAGCTAAAAATGGAAAGGCTGGCCTTGATTGTGGAGGGCTTTTTAGGCACAGGCTAAGGGACTGGAACTTAATTCTATGGCACCAAGAAGTCACTAAAAGTTTTTGAGAAGGGGAGTAACAGGAATTGGACTCTATTTAGGAAAACAAGACTTATGGTAATATGTAGGATAGACTGCAAAGGAAGAAGACTAGAACCAAAAAATGAGTTATATGTTATGCAAATGTTTATGCAAGAATTTATGAAAGGCAGAATTAGGATGGTATTGGAGAGCAATGGATGGCTTTGAGAAATGTGTACTTAGAAAGTATCATTAACAGGATCATTCCTGAAAATGAAAAAAATAACTCAGCACAGGCAAACATCAGTAACAACATTTTACACAATATGTCTTTATTGACCTCCTGCAAATGGACAGGTGTTACATTAGGCACTAATAGAAATACAAAGATAAGCCTGAAATCCCAGGTATTCAGGAAGTAGAGATCAGGAGGATCATGGTTTGAGGCCAGACCAGGCAAAAAAAGTTAGTGATACCCCAGATTTTATCCCAGCTATGCAGGAAGCTTAAGGGCCCAACTGGCCCAGGCAAAAAATGCAGACCCTACTTGCAAAATAACTAAATCAAAAAAAGGGCTGGCAGTGTGACTCAAGTGTTAAAGTGCCTACCTACCAAGCACAAGGTCCTGAGTTCAAATCTCAGTACTGGAAAAAAAGAAAGGAAAAGAAATACCAAGATAAATATGAAACAGTTTCTACACGAGGGTTTTTTTCAGGACTTACTTTTTCTCTGTACTATTCCAAGACTTTTATGTGCATTACCTAAACTACAGCCTCACAACAGTACCATATAGTAGTTACTAATGCTTCCCCAATTTACAGATGAGAACACCAAAGATTGGAGAGGCACAATGACTTGCTGAAGGTCACACAGTTTAATTATTCTTAAACACTTTCCTACCTAAAGGACTTTGCAAATGCTGTCCCTTTCATCCAGACTCACCTCCCATTCTTTACCAGCCAAGTTCTTATGTGTGTGTTTGCATGTGTCTATGTATGCACGTATGTGAGTGTGCATGTGCGTGCATGTGTACATGTGTGTGCATGTGTGTATGTCTGGTTATATTTATTTAGATATTATCTGAAGCATCACTCTTAGCCATAGTGGAACCTGCGGTAAAAGGAAAAATCAATAATATTGATCTTGACATTATTTACTATTTTAATTTTATCATGGAATTTTGGCAGTAATTTTAATTTTTGAAAATATCATATGGAAATATTATTGATCTTGGTTACAGAATGTTTTTGGTACTCCTTTGAAATTTACATCAGAGATGAGTGCCTTACTTACCTCACCCTTCATCCCAACCCTGGTTGGTGGTGCATACTAATCTTTGTAGTGGGGTAGGGCAGTGACCATGTCTCTAATTCAGTACCCACCATGTTTAACAATGATTGACATCACAAAGTAACAAATTTCATTTGCTGAATGATTGAATGTTAGGCAATGCACCAAGAATGCTCTAATGCATTGTCTCATTCCATCATTACAATAATCCAATCATGGGTTATTGTGTTTATAGATGAGGAGAGTGATGCTTAAAGATGCTGAGCATCGTCACAATTCATTAGTACTTAACAAAGTATTTCTCCAACCTCTACCCAGAGCCACATTTAAACAAAGGCTGAGTAGACATAAATCAGGGCTGTGGCAGAAATAGAGTCAGAGTATATGAGAAGGTAGATTCATTGGCTAATGTGTTCTATTCAAATACTTAGTACTTTGTAAATTCCCTGATGACCACCATATAATATAGCCCATGGGATCTGGAGATGAATAGAACTCGGTGACCTCAGGTTACTTTTGCAAAGTGGGAATATTAGTACTCATCAAACTGACTTGTTGGGAGCATTAAATAAGACAGTAGGTGCAAGTGGCCTGATACTGTGTTTTCCATAAACGAGGTACTGAATGTTAATTAAGCATAATTGTAATCCTAACCATAATCACAAACAGCTCAGACAAGAGTGAGGACCCTGGAGTATGAAAGTGAAATCTCTTATCCTTCCCTCTGCTTCCATGGAAAGTGTCATTTCTCCTCAGGGGAGAAGAGGATTACGCTTACTATGCCATTTGCAGACTTGTCTTCCTAACAAGGCCACTCCATCCTGTTTTGAAGCTGAGAGTGTTAAGGCTCTGAAAACTACTCCCAAGATCTGGTTTTCATCTCACACTCCTGCCTTCTTGCTTTCAAAAGTGGAATTAATTTCCAGTAGACTCCAACCAAGCTACCTCTTGCTACTTCTCCTATAGTCACCCAGAGGGCCAAGGATGCTCCATCTTTACAGTTAAATTCTGCCTAGTAAAAGCAACATTACCTATAAAATATCTCCACATGGACAGGAGGAAGAAGGATGTTCATCTCCTGACCGTAAAGTCAAAATAAGTGTTTCACTGAAGAGAGTATGGTTTCAATCAGCTGAGGCTGCACATGGGAGCCTTCTGGCTCCTCTCCTTTACCTTTTGCTATGGCAGATTCTTATTGTAGACGAGTGACAGAATTATACTCAGTGCAACACATTCCCCTGGAGTCAACTCCATAACCTCGAGCATGATGTGGGTGTCATACCAGGCACCCAATAAAAGCATGCTGAGTGACTGATAAAACATAAATATATAATGGACAATTTTACACACATGCTCACAAATTTACAGGCTGCTGGAACAAAAGGCATCTGTCTTCAGACACTTTCTCCCTTAGACTCCCTTTCATGATTTTTTTCATTGTCTTGGTTCATGTTAGGCCTCCTCCCATTTTTATACTTCCACATGTGCACACACACACACACACACACACACACACACACACACAACTACACTTTGAGATAAAAAAGTTATAGATGATTAATACCTCAGCTTTAATTATACTACAATAAACTTCAGATTGAGAACGTAATGTACCCCAGCAAAAGTGGCTATTCTGCTGCTAGCTCAATTGTCTTGAAAATATGAACAAAGCTTGACTGAATTTGCCCTGTTGTATGGATAACTTAATATTCTGCGTCACTTTTAGGATGAACTGATGAGGTATAACTGGCTCTTCAAACCTGGGTAAAGCACACAGAAGCAGATTTTGAAACCAGAAAGTAGACAGAAGGTGGAAACAGGGTAAAAGTGTACATTGACAAATGGGTAGCTTAATAAAGCAAGGAGTCAGCTTCTGGGCAGAATGGAGCAGAAGCATCACTGAGACGTGTCAGAAAAAAAGGCATTTGCACAACTGCCATTGCTAAAAGTAACATGGTACGACAGGCAAAACAAGAAACCACCGTGTATTTTATCGCCCAGGGGAACACAAGCACCCTGTAGCTACGGGAATGCAACAGAGGTATAGAATAATGAGAAAAGACACACTGTCAGGTGGGAAAACATGGGAGTAGAGTATAAAGGATAATATATGGTGTATAATACTAGGCAGTCCAGACAGGCCACAACTTAGAGTCTGCCAGTATGTCAGTAACTGTGCCCCAAGTCATAGAGACCAGTCACTTGAAATATGGCTGACAGAAGGTCAAGACATGTGGTAGGAAGCACAGTATAGTTGATTATAACAAAAAGTGACCACAAAATTTTTCCATCCCATGTATCCATGCCCATTTTCAGTGCAAACTTTGTAGCTTGTCCTTTTCAGAGGTAGACTATATTCTCTACTCATTTGTCCTAGGTTTGTTCATTGACTTATTTTGTCCAGTATGTTGCAAGAAGATGCTGGAAAGTGACTTGCTCATGAAGGTCATCTTCTCTCTTGCTGTTCCTCAAAAAACTAAAATTCTAACTACCATTTAATTCTGCTATACCACTCTTGAGCACATACCTGAAGGAATGGAAGTCAATCTATAATAGAGATACCTGTATTCTCATATTTCCAGTAACACTATTCACAATAATCAAGCCATGGAATTAGCCTCATTGTCCTACAACCAATGAATAGATAAAGAAAATGTGGTAATAAACACAGTGGAGTATTATTCATCAACAGGAGAATGAAATAATGTTTGTAGGAAAATGGATGGAATCCATTATCATTTTGAGCAAGATAAGCCAAGTTTGGAAAGACAATTATCACATGTTTTTGCTCATATTCAGAATCTAGACCTAAATAATGATAAAATAATAATAACATGACATGATTTTAAAAAGGGGGAAACTGGCATGTGGAGGGGGAAGGAAAAGGAGGGAGTGATGGTAGGTGAATATGATCAAAGTACATTTTATATATATGTATAAAATAGAATAAACAAATGTTAACCAATAAATAAATAAACCCAAGTGAAAAAGCATTAGAAAATAAAGAGCACTTTACAATGTTAACATTTTTTTAAAATTAAGGTAAAACAGTTAAATTATGGTAACATCAAGTAATTTAGTATCAACATCATAAAACAAAAACTACATGAGATAAAATAGGAGAAAACTTTAAAAAAACAAAAAAAGAAACTAGCAATCAGAGACTTTAAAAAATTATTTTACCTGGCCATAACAGATCACATGCTCATAAAATATTTCCCAAAATTAACCAAATACTTATCCACATAATAAAACCCCCAAATTCCTTTATACAACTGTATACTAGACAGCTGTACACTAGACTGAATGTTCAGAAAATGGCTACATATGGGAACACAATGAGAACACTCTCATCACCTGAAAGTTAAGACTCTATTGGTAGAATGGTCAAATAAAAGAAAAACTCAATTAGTAATCACAAAGATAAAAGCGAGAGCACACAAGTAAGGGGTGAGGATAGGTAAGACACCTAAAAAACTAGCTAGCATTTGTTGCCCTTAACGCAGAGAAACTAAAGCAGATACCTTAAAGCAACTGAGGCCAATAGGAAAAGGGGAACAGGAACTAGAGAAAAGGTTAGATCAAAAAGAATTAACCTAGAAGGTAACACCCACGCACAGGAAATCAATGTGAGTCAATGCCCTGTATAGCTATCCTTATCTCAACCAGCAAAAACCCTTGTTCCTTCCTATTATTGCTTATACTCTCTCTACAACAAAATTAGAAATAAGGGCAAAATAGTTTCTGCTGGGTATTGGGGGGGAGAGGGAGGGAGGGGAGTGGGTGGTAAGGGAGGGGGTGGGGGCAGGGGGGAGAAATGAACCAAGCCTTGTATGCACATATGAATAATAAAAGAAAAATGAAAAAAAAAATAAATAAAATAAAATAAATAAGATTCCAAAATGCTACCTATCAGAGCTATGGGACAGCAGGTAAAATTAGGTTCATAAGAAAAGTCATGAACTCAAATATTTATATTAACAAATAAAAAAGGAGAAAAATGGAGGGGATGAACCAATTCAGGATGTAAGATAGATAGATAGATAGATAGATAGATAGATAGATAGATAGATGGAAATGTCATAATGAAACTCCCTATATAGCGATCTTAAACAAACAGAAATGTCTTTTTTCAAAAACAAGGAGCAGGAACGTAAAATGGGTCCTATCTGGGGATGGGTATCAGTGGGAGGGGAGAGGATATAAGGAAGGGATAAAGGAGGATGAATACGGTGGGATTGTTATATACTCATTATGAAAATGAAAAAAGTGAGACATGTTGAAACTGTTTTAAGAAGAGGGCAAGGGAGGAATAAAGGGGAATGATGAAGGGGGCAAATTTGAGTAAGATATATTGTAAGCTTTTATAAATGTCACAATGCACCTCAGGTAAAACAATAATATGATAATAAGAAATTTTAAAATAATAAAATGAGTATTTAACCTAAGAATTTGGAAAGGGAAACTAATTTTTTTGCAGTGCTGGGATTTGAGCTCAGGGCTTCATGCTTACTAGGCAGGTGCCCTACCACTTAGGAGACACTCTGCCAACCCAACCCTGAGAAAGAAACTAATTTGAAGAGAGAAGCAGAGAGATGAATTGATAGGAAAAAAGGCAGAAATTTATGAGCTAGATAACAAACAGATAGATAAAAGAAATAATAGAAAAATAAATTCAAAGCTGATAGGAAAGAACACAGTGGTCACTATTTGCTAACAGAACAGAAATACATAAATGGAAAAGGCATAATAAGAAATTACTGTGAGGAAATAATCACAGTTTTGAAGAAAAAATCTTAAATTATGATATTCTTTGCTTTGTATTTTGCATACAAATTTAAAACTTTATTAAAATTGTCATTTATCTAGGTAAATACACATTAAGATCTAACTCAAGAAGAATTGGAAAATCTAAGCTATGTTCAAAGAAGAAACAGAAGTAGCCAAAATGGTCCAAATCAAGATGCTTATTAAATAATTCTGTCAAACGGGAATTTCTAACCGCTTCTGGATATAGAAAATGCATGCAGTTCATTAAATACAATTTTGATATCAAAGCATCAAGGTAAAAGACGTAAAAAAAAGAAACTATAAGTCAGACTAATGAATTACACTGCCAATGCAAGAATCCTAAATAAAACATTACAAATATAATCAAGTACTAAAAGACTAATTGCCACATGGGATTTATTCAGTAAATGCAAAATGGTTAATGGAACTAAATCTAGTGATATAATTTATGGTATCAACAGATGCAATGAGAAAATGATTTTTAAAATACACTAATAAAGATTCTCTAGTGTTTACTATATACCAGGCATTATTCTAATCACTTTATATATATTAATTCACTTATTTTTCATAACTTTCATATGAAATAAGAATCATTATTATCCCCAGTTCATATTTCAAGAAACTGCTACTGATAGGGATTCAAAACTTGCCCAGTATTACACATCAAGCAAGTGATAGAGGTAGACTCCATCTTCTAACCATTAAGGTACACACTACTCTTTTGTCATCTTCATCAATGCTAAAATACCAATTGACACAATTCAACACTCATTCCTGATTTTTTAATTTTTTCTTATGAAATAGAGAGATAAATATTTCCTTAAAGTTAGAACATATCTATCTCTGTTCAATATGCACCGATCATGCTTAATGACAAAACCATTAGAAACATTTCAACTAAAGTCTAGGACAAAGCCATATGATCATCTCAGTAGACATGGAAAAGTCATTTTATAAAACCCAGTCATTTCTTAATTCAATGATTAAAAAAATTCTCAATAAATTAGGTACAGAAAGAAGGTACTTCAACACAATAAAGGCCACAAAAAAAAAAGAACATAACTAACATACTGAATGACTACTTTCATTCAAAATTGTACTGCAAGTCTTAATTAAAGCAATTGGACAACAGAAAGACTTAAAGGAGACCTATACTGGAAAGAATGAAATGAAATTATCCATACAGATGCTGCCAAAAAAACTTAGAGCTAATCAACAGTTCAGTAAATTTGCATGATACAAAATCAACATACAAAAATCAGTAGTGTTTCTATAAACAAATGGTAAACCAGCTGAAAAAGAAATCAAGAAAGCAATTCTATTTACATTAGCTACAAAAAATAGAATACTCTGGAATAAATTTAACCAAGGAGGTAAAAGACTATAACGAACACTATAAAGCTGGTGAAAGAAATTGAGGAGGGCAGATAAATAATGAAATGGAGAAATATACTGTGTTCATGGATTAGAAGACTTAATATTACTAAAGGCCCATAACCCAAAGCAATCCACACATTTAATATACCCTAGAAAGAAATGGTCCACATGGAACAACAAAAGACCCTTAAAATAGCCTAAGCACACTTGATGAAAAAGAACAAAGCTGAGATAATCTTAATACCTGACTTCAAAATATAGGACAAAAAGTAACCATATATGATAATAGGAACCAAAACAGCTTGGCACTGGCATAAAAGCAGACAAAGAGACCAACAAAATAGAATAGAGAACCCAGAAATAAATCCACAGATTTACATACAACTGACTTTCAACAAAGAGATGAAAAAACCACACTGGTAAAAGGACAGTCTCTTCAGTAAATAGTGTTGAGAAAACTAGATGGGCGTCAGGAGACTCGTGAAACTAGACTCTATCTCCTGCATTTAAAATTAACTCAAAATGGATGCGAGACTTACATGTAAGACCTGGAACTATGAAACTACTCAAAAAATGGGGAAATATTTTTTGAAATTGGTCTTGGCAAAGAATTTATGGATAAGACCTCAAAAGCACAAGCAACAAAAGTGAAAATAAAAAGTGGGATTACATCTAATTAAAAAGCTTCTGCACAACAAATGAAATAATCAACAGAGTAAAGAACTACCTAGAGTGGAAGAAAATACTTGCAAACTATACATCTGATAAGGGGCTAATATCCAAAGTATGTAAGGAATTCAAACAATTTGATACAAAAGACACATAATCTGATTTTTAAAACGGACAAAATATGAACAGACATTTCTTGAAAGAAGACACACAAATGGTTAACATGTAGATAAAAAATGCTTGATATTACTTATCTCCAGAGAAGTGAAAACTACAACAGTGAGATCTCATCAATTATTTAGAATGTCTATTATCAAAAAGGCAAAAGGTAAATTCAGAGAATGTGCAGAAAAGGGAGTCCACTGTGGAAAACAAATGGAAATTCCTCAAAAAATTAAAAGTGGAACTACCCTATAAACCAGCTACACCACTATTAGATATGTATCCAAAGGAAATGAAATCATATATATTGAAGAGGTATCTTCAAACCATACTTTTTGCAACACAATGACCTCCATTCACCCATAAAGAAGAATAAAATCCCATCACTTCTGGTAATATTGATGAGCCTAGAAGACATTATGTTACATGAAATAATTTAGCTATGTGGAATGTAAAAAAGTTTATCACACAGAAATAGAGAGTAGGATGGTAGTTCTCAGAGGCGGGGAAGGGTAAGTATAAGAAAGCCATGGGATGCTCATGGATTGGTAGAATCAACATAGTAAAAATGTCGATACACCCAAAAGTAATCTACATGTTTAATGCAATTCCCATCAAAATTCCAATGACATTCATTAAAGAGATTGAAAAATCTACCATTAAATTTATATGGAAACACAAGAGGCCACGAATAGCCAAGGCAATACTCAGTCAAAAGAACAATGCTGGAGGTATCACAATACCTGACTTCAAACTATATTACAAAGCAATAACAATAAAAACAGCATGGTACTGGCACAAAAATAGACATGAAGACCAGTGGAACAGAATAGAGGACCCAGATATGAAGCCACACAACTATAACCAACTTGTCTTTGACAAAGGTGCTAAAAATATATGATGGGGAAAAGACAGCCTCTTCAACAAAAACTGCTGGGAAAACTGGTTAGCAGTCTGCAAAAAACTGAAACTAGATCCATGTATATCACCCTATACCAAGATTAACTCAAAATGGATCAAGGATCTTAATATCAGACCACAAACTCTAAAGTTGATACAGGAAAGAGTAGGAAATACTCTGGAGTTGGTAGGTATAGGTTAGAACTTTCTCAACGAAACCCCAGCAGCACAGCAACTAAGAGATAGCATAGATAAATGGGACCTCATAAAGCTAAAAAGCTTCTGTTCATCAAAAGAAATGGTCTCTAAACTGAAGAGACCATCCACAGAGTGGGAGAAAATATTTGCCAGCTATACATCAGACAAAGGACTGATAACCAGAATATATAGGGAACTTAAAAAACTAAATTCTCCCAAAACTAATGAACCAATAAAGAAATGGGCAAGTGAACTAAACAGAACTTTCTCAAAAGAAGAAATTCAAATGGCCAAAGAACACATGAAAAAATGCTCACCATCTCTAGCCATAAAGGAAATGCAAATTAAAACCACACTAAGATTCCACTTCACCCCTGTTAGAATAGCCATCATCAGCAACACCACCAGCAACAGGTGTTGGCGAGGATGCGGGGAAAAAGGAACCCTCTTACACTGTTGGTGGGAATGTAAACTAATACAACCACTCTGGAAAAAAATTTGGAGGCTACTTAAAAAGCTAGACATTGATCTACCATATGATCCAGCAATACCACTCTTGGGGATATACCCAAAAGACTGTGACACAGGTTACTCCAGAGGCACCTGCACACCCATGTTTATTGCGGCACTATTCACAATAGCCAAGTTATGGAAACAGCCAAGATGCCCCAACACCGACGAATGGCTTAAGAAAATGTGCTATCTATACACAATGGAATTTTATGCAGCCATGAAGAAGAACGAAATGTTATCATTCGCTGGTAAATGGATGGAATTGGAGAACATCATTCTGAGCCTGGCTCAAAAGACCAAAAATCATATGTTCTCCCTCATATGTGGACATTAGATCAAGGGCAAACACAACAATGGGATTGGACTTTGAGCACATGATAAAAGCGAGAGCACACAAGGGAGGGGTGAGGATAGGTAAGACACCTAAAAAATTAGCTAGCATTTGTTGCCCTTAACGCAGAGAAACTAAAGCAGATACCTTAAAAGCAACTGAGGCCAATAGGAAAAGGGGACCAGGAACTAGAGAAAAGGTTAGATCAAAAAGAATTAACCTAGAAGGTAACACACACACACAGGAAATTAATGTGAGTCAACTCCCTGTATAGCTATCCTTATCTCAACCAGCAAAACCCGTTGTTCCTTCCTATTATTGCTTATACTCTCTCTTCAACAAAATTAGAGATAAGGCAAAATAGTTTCTGCTGGGTATCGAGGGCGTAGGGGGGAAAGGGAGGGGGCAGAGTGGGTGGTAAGGAAGGGGGTGGGGGCAGGGGGGAGAAACGACCCAAGTCTTGTATGCACATATGAATAATAAAATTTTAAAAAAAGAAAGCCGTGGGAGAGGTGAATTGATGGGTAAGAAGTTATGGTTAGACAAACGGAACAAGTTCTAGGTTAACTTTAATGAATAATAATGATAAATATCTAGAAGAAAGGATTTTGAATGTTTCCACAAGGAAATTATAAGTGTGTGATGTGACAGATACTCTAATTACCTTAAACTTGATCATTACACATTGTGTACATGCATCAAAAATTATGCTGTTCCCCATAAATGTTTAGTTATTATGTGTCAGTTAAAATGAAATAAAATTAATAAAATAAGATGTTTTCATTTAAATATATGTACATCTTTACCACCATTTTTTAAACATTGTTTAGAAGTATCAGTAAATCCAATAAGACAATAAAAACATATTTGAAATGTAAAAATAAGACAAGAGGAAATTCTCATTATCTGAAAATAATATGATTGTTAACCTAGAAAATCCAAAATAATATTTTTAATACTATAATAATAAGGTGAGTTCAGGAAGAGAGCAGATTGCCCACCCAGACTAATCTCAGCCAAATATGACCTCAGGTGAGACCAGTCATAGAATTGCCCAGCTTTAGGTTACCAAATGTTGAATTGTTTGTTATACAGGAAGAGATAATTAATACAGAGCATGATAAGTGTGGCATGTCAAATAAGTGAAGAAAATGTTCATTGCTTAGTAAATATAGTTGGAGAATTTGGAGTCATACGGAAACAAATTAATTTAGATTTTGTGTTAGTCAGTGTTATGTCACTGTGACCAAATACCTCAGGAAAAATAACTGAAAGGAGGAAATATTTATTTTGGCTCATGGTTTCAGACATTTCAGTTCATCATGGCAGAAGGACACAGGTTAGCAAAGATGTTCACTTTATGGCAGGCAGGAAGCAGAGAAAGAGAATGCCTGCCCACCTGGCTTCTTCATTCTTCTCCTTTGGTTTGTTGATGGGTGTCATCTGTCTCCTTATTGGTTATCTCTGGAAACGCCCTCACAGACAAACACAGAGGTGAACTTTGCTAATCTCCAAGGTGTCTCTCACTCAATCAAGCTGACAGTCAAGATAAACCATCACAAAGTTGTACTTTATCAGAATTAATTCCAAATGAATAACACATTAAAACTTGAAATGTGAAACCATAAAGTACTATATGAAATAATAATTTTCATGACAGTGACAAAGTAACAAAGGGGTTTTCTATCTATATATAAAACACAGAAATCATAAAACAACAGATTATTACACAGAAAATTTTGGAATAATGGGATGGAGAGAATTAAACAATTATGAACTGGGGAAATATTTTCTATACCTATTATAGACAAAGTACTAACTCATTAATATATAAAAAAACTCCTATAAAATGATTATAAGATAAACAGATCCAATAGAAATATGTAAAAATCAGCTGGGGGACAGTGGCTCATGCCTGTAATCCTAGCCAACTGGGAGGCTGAGATCAGAAGGATGTGATACAAGACCAGCCTGCACAAATAGTCCTCAAGAACCCATCTCTAAAATAATCACAGCAAAATGGACAGAAGGCCTGGCTCAAGTAAGGATAAGGACAGAAGGCCTGGCTCAAGTAAGGCCTGCTTTGTAAGGATAAGGCCCCAAGTTCAAACCTCAGTTCCCCCACAAAAAGAAAGATGTAAAAAATCATCTTAGTATACATAAATAGCCCTTGAACATATGAAGACACATACATTTTTACTAATAGTAAGAAAATATTAAGATCCACCACTCTACTTTTTTTTTAGTTATTTATGCATATAGCACAGTTGAAAACACATGTGCTGGCGAATTTGTGGAAGAATAGGTACTTTCTTACCCTGCTTTAAAAAATTTAAGTCAATGGCAATATTCCTAAAATGCTGTTTTTACATAAGTTTCATTAATAACTTTATATTTTTCAACTTAATTTTATTTATTGAATTTAATTATTTAAATGTATATAGATTCTTTGAATTTATCATATATAGAAATATTACCGTGTGTGTCAAATACATGTTTAAAAAACAAAAACAGAACTACCACATTGCCCAACAATAAGAATTGAAAGCAGAGTCTCATAAAGATATTTGAACATCCATATTCATAACAATGGTGCTCCCAGTAGCCAAGAAAAAGAGAAAATAAAGAAAGAAATATATGCTTAAAGTAATTAATTGCAGTGTTTTCCTAATTCCAAAATTTGGGGAATGACATAGTGGTTCTGTCATTAGTTATCTTAGTCCCTTTTCTGTCAATGTAACAGAAGACTTTTGTAGTTCCTAAAGAAAAGAGGTTTATTTTGGCTTACAGTTTTGGAAATCCAACAGCATGATACCATCAACTTCTCAGGTTTTGGTGAGGAATACACATTGCTTTAACTCATGGCAGAAAGTGGAAGGACAAGAGGGCATAGTGGAGGAAAAGGCAGGACAAAAGTTGCTGACAAGCTAAAAACCTGCTCGTCTGAGAACTAATCCAGCCTCTTGATATGTTAATAGATCGATGACTTCCATGGGTTGGGGTGGGGAGAAGGATGAATAAAAGGAGCAAAATTAAAAACAACTAAACAACTAGATAATTAAAAAGTTTTGCCCAGGCCCCTGTGTCTCATACCTGTAATCCTAGCTACTCACCTCTTCTGTAGCCCTAACTAATTTTAATATTTCTTTGGTTATAAAATCTTTCTACTTTGTTTTAATTAAACTTTAAAAATATTTATAATTGTGAACCAGGCACTGGTAGCTCTCACTTGTAATCCTAGCTATTCAGGAGGCAGAGATCAGGAGGATCGCTGTTCTAAGCCAGCCTGGGCAAATAGTTTGTGAGACCATATCTCAAAAAACCCTTCACAAAAATAGGGCTGGTGGAGTGGCTCAAGGTGAAAGCCCTGAGTTCAAGCCCCAGTACCACACACAAGAAAAAAAACCAAAAACAGTTTTAATTGCTTTCAATAAAAAAAACCAAAACCAGTTTTAATTGCTTTCAATAAAAAACAGCAATAAAAGATAGAGGATTTATTTTTTCCAGAGGATATTTAGGATAGTATCACCTGTGTGATACCATGATGTGTAAATGGAAACATATATTTATTTGAAAGCACAAACACCAAGTGTGAACTCCAATGTCAGTTATGGTCTTTAGGCAATTGCAATGCGTCAGTTTAGGTTTGTCAGTTATAACACGAACCACTCTGGTGGGGAATGTTGATAATGGGGGAGGCTATGCATGTATGGGGCAGGAAATATATGGAAAATCTCTTTGCCTTCCCCTTAATATTACTATAAACCTAAAACATTAAGACTTAATGTTTTAGATTGGTAAATTTGACTGCATTAAAGTTAAGAAACTTAGTTCATCAACTTTAAAACATGAAATAAAAAAACAAAAACATTATAGGATATTGAAATATGTATCAACAATGAAAAGACAAAAATGGTCAAGTTGCATGATCAAATATTTCATAGAAGAGGGAACACAAATAACACAAAAAAAATCAATGAATTTATAAGGTATATCTTCTTATATCTTTATATCTCCTTACATCTTTACTAATCAAGAAAATACATATTAAAACACTAATCAGATACCACATTTGCTCACCAAATTATATTGGCACTGAGTTTTTAGCTTGACCATGGAATAAGGAGAATCATTAATCATTGCTGGCCCCATAGTTTGGTTCAACAATATGAAATAATTTGAAAATACTAAGCAAAGTTAAAAGGGCACACACTACAATATAGCTATTCCACTCCCAGGAGAAGCTCACCTAAACTGCAACAGCATAGGGGATGAGAATGTTCACTGCTTAATTATTCTAGTAGCACAACCCCCACACACAAAAAGAACCAAATAGAAAGCAATGGCAACTATCCACATATTTATTCACTGACTAATTTTCAAGCATATTTTCACTACGTAGTAGTGAAAATGATGGAAGTACCAAAACATACAACAACATAGATGAATCGAACAAACAATATCAAGCCAAAACCTTTCAGGTGTTTCAGATATTTAGTATTTTCTACAGGATAGGTAATGTGAGAGCACAACTCTTGATGTACTTTTATTTAAGTTGAGTGTAGAGTACATTTATTATTCTTTTATCATTCTTTAAGCTACATATAAATATATGGTCACAAATTGGTTTTCATTTAAAAATAGCAATTAAACTGGGTGCCAGTGTCTCATGCCTATAATCCTAGCTATTTGGGAGGCTGAGAATAGAATAGCAGTTCCATGTCAGCCCAGGCAAAAAAGTTTGCAAGAGCTCATGTCAGTGGAAAAAGAGTTGGGCATGGCAGCATATAACTTCAGCCCAGAGATGGCAGAAAGCATAAAACAATATTGCAGTTCAGGCTAGCCTGAGCAAAAAGCAAGATTCTAGCTCCAAAATTACTAGAGCAAAAAGGGCTGGAAGCATGCCTCAAGTGGTAGAGCACCTTCCTAGTAAGCATGAAGCCCTATGTTCAAACTCCAATACAATTTAAAATCCCTAGGAATTTGTAAACTACTAAGGTTGTACATTGGTCACATATAGGACTTAGACAACCTAACACAGCCCAGATGGTAAATATTCATGCTACTAACTAAATAGGATAGAATAAAGTGATTACCCAGCAAATTTTATCATCCATATATAACTCTGTTCTTATTATATAATACACATTCAATAAATGTTAACTGATCAATGGATGAATAAAAAGCACAGATTGAAAGACTTTGGGCTGGGCCTTGAAAGCTACAGGTTCCAGCTTATTACTAATGGAAGGTAAGGCTTTGAGAGCAAATGCCTGAACACTTTGAAAGTGTGTCCTTTGGGCTTTGGGCTATTAAAAATGCACAATAATGAAATACTGATGATTAGAGGGAGTAATGGACAAAATGAAAACTTGTCATTTCATTTAATTGGCAGCATTGTAGCTCCTACATAGAAATATCGCCTAATAATTTTATATACATAACAGGCTAATTTTAGGAGTATCCTCTGGGAAAATTCAACTTTCATAAAAAAAACTTACTAACATACTCCTAGAAATACAGCTCTCTTATGTAGCCATTTAGTATTTTATATGTGTAAAAATCTGTCAAATACATTGTATCAATTACAGAATTTCTATGATCATATTTATGCTTCATAATTCAGGAAACCAAAAACAGAATGACCTAATATATCACTTTGTCACACAACTAATTATAGAAATATTCTGAACTAAGCTACCACAGCTAGTGCTCAAATGAAGTGGTATGTGATTCAGGATACACACATAGGATCTGCTTAAGTTAACTGAAAATTTAATGTCCAAATGATTTTCTTTAGCAAAAGTAAGTTTAAACTAAAGGAAATAGTCTTTGGAGTCTGTTATCATGTGGTTCCTATAGCCATCACCCATGTATTTTTCTCTTTCCAGGTTTTTATATTTATGAGCTCTCTTGATAAGCATAAACACATGTATTTTACTTTCAAGAATCAGGCTCCATAACAAAACAAAATCACTATTTCTTTTCTTTAAAAAACTGACACATTCATCCTAATGTTTTAGAAATCTGACTAAATTTCATCCTAATCTTTGACAAGAAAGCTCATGACATGTCACTAGAGGAGGAAAATTGACCTAGGTAGGCCTGAGGCGAAATTTGGATTATGGAGCACTGCCTAAGGAGGCCACTCCAGTGAGAGGACTGAGCTGGTGCATAGTTTCACAAAGGATGCAAGACATAGTCTGTCATCTCAAAACCACCAAAAGAGGAGATGCTTCTGAATGCCTCATGCAACAACCCCAATGTCTGATGTCATCTACTCTATGATTAGTCTCAATCCCTTACTTTTCACCTGCTCAACTCTTTCTAGCAGTTTAGGAGAAAAAGAAAAGCATCTAGAGAGCACCAAGAAGGGTAAAAAGGAAGATGATTTTGAAGCACAGTAGTACAAATCAAGTTTTAATAGCAGGAGAGAGAATAGAGAATGAAGTGTGAGAGATGACCCCGATAAAGCCCACTTCAGAGCTCTTCATTCTGTCTGTTAGCTTTTTACTGAGTAAGTAAGAACCTGTACAAATTACTGTGCCAGGTAATGAGAGAATCCAGTGGAAATGTGAATATCTGACCAGGTGGAGACAAAGAATGACTGGTAGAGATGAAGAATGCTACAGAAATTCTAGAGAAAGAGAATTCCTGTAGGGCACATCTGTGTAGTGGAAGAGTACACATTTGAGAGAATCTCAAAAATGCTTGTGACTATGTCGTAAAGAAGAGGCTAGAAGGCAGTCTGGAAAAGGTAATCAAAGTCAGTGAGGGAGTAGAGTCTAAAATGTCTTCAGGAGGTAGATTAAGTGGATGCAAAATTGTGATGCCATTTCTAAGAGCCTGTGAGTTCAGGGCCCACTGTTTAGGTCAAACTCCATTTCTCCCACTGGTGAACATGGTCAAAATACACAGCTTCGTTGTGCCTTAATTTCATCATCTGAAATGACATAAGTCATTTCAGAAATGGAATAAAATAGAAAAAGTATGCATGTAAAATACTCAGTACAGTTATGCATAAATCCATTTGATAACTTTATTTATCATTATTTAATAAAATTTTACCAGCACAGCAATTTATATCTGTTACCAGAAGGGCATGAAGCTATAAAGACAAGATTATTTCTTAAGTGTCAGATTGTTACTGATTGTTGGTCTCTGGAGACTCTAGTCAGAAAATTTCAGGTGTTTGCATCCTGCAAGAGAAGAATTCAAGCAACATGTGAAAATATAGTAGTTTATTGTGAAAGGATGTGCCCTTTGCCCCAGCAGATCCCCATAGCAGAAACCAGTAAAGCCAGCACAGGATGCCCTGTGCAGGATAAGATAAACAGGATGGGGGCAGGTGGAATGTGAGGAATGTGAGGAATGTGAGCAGATTGCGAAAGACGACTAGAAGTACATGCAAGATGTGCCCTGCCTGCTTGCTAAATGTAACCGTGTGCTCGAATACTGACCCTTGAATCTATAGGCTAAGAAGTAATGTACTCTTAAATGGATAAGCTGGAAATGTATGTGGTGTTACAAACTCATTGGCTATGTACTGTGCGGGCTTTTGCTGTAACGGCCAGTAGGGGCCTATATAAGATCTTCCCTAAAGAGGCTCGGGGTCTTGTCTGCCCAATCGGACCTGTGTGTCTGTGTGGGAGCTTGACCCTGGCTTACCAGCTCAATAAACTCTGCTTTGTTGATTGCATTCATGCGTGACTCTCTGTCTCTCAGAGGCATAGGATTCTCGGACCCTAACATTTGGAGGTCCCACCGAGATACCCTTTTTTGAGAAGACAGACCATCCACGAGAAAGCAGAGGTGATTCCAAGTCCTAGGCATTGGGAGAGTCTGAGATTCTCATTTGGAGGGAACTAATTGGTAGATGATTGTTCCCGTTTGGGCCGTGGCGGGGATTTGGCCAATCCCCGGGGAGAATCATTCTGGGAATCTCGTTAAGGGGACCACAAGGTCCTGCTGGGAGAGGCTTTCCTCTCATTTGGGCTCGAGCATTTCAGGAATCCTGGCGCCAGGTGAAAAACTAATTGAACTAGTCGACCGACCACCCATCAAGTGGACGCCTTTCGGCCTGATATCTAAATTGGACAGTGAGGAGATTGAATGGGGTGTGCACCAGCGTGAGAGAAGGACTGGTCCAAGCGAGTGGTGGAGAGTGTTCTGTGTGTGTGGAGTTATTGTTGCTTTCACCCTTTTTGTTCTATCTCTCCTGGTGGTTACTTCTCATCCCACAATGGGACAGGGACAAGCAACCCCAAAGTCTTTGATTCTCACTTTCCAGAAGTCAAAAAAAGGGCATTAAATGTGGTCTGGTCATTAAGAAAGGTAAGTTCGACACCCTTTGTTCTGCAGAATGGCCCACCTTCAGAGTCAGATGGCCCATTCAAGGTTCCCTCTCCCTAGACCTGATCACTAAGGTCAAGGCTGTCGTTTTCTGACCAGGCAATCAAGGCCACCCAGATCAGGCCCCCTACATTTTGGTTTGGGAAGATTTAGTGGGGAAGCCCCCCTTGGTTAACAGCTTTTCTGACTCACCCCTCCAGTTCGGCTCCCGGGACTAAAACCCCAGTCACGCCTGCCTTGGTCGTAAAAGAGGAATAGAAACCTCCCCTTCCCTCCCTGACCAGTCCTCAAAATAGGACACCCTCTTTACCACCCCCGGTCTTACCGGAGAGTTCCCCCCTTTACCCATCCCTCGCTGGGGTAGAGGAAGATCAGCCGCCCCCATACGTGACTCCCCCTGGTCAGGCCAGTGCTCCGGAGGAGGAAATTTCCTCATCCTCCTCAACAGGACCGACGGCCGAGGAGGAATGGGTCGAAAACTCCACCCCCGAGGGGTACGGGAAAGGGAGGGAGAAGATGGGCCCTTCTCATCAACACATGGGGAGGAAACTGTCCCCACATTTCCAGTCTGGACGGTAGGCCAAGGAGGACCGGGAGGGGGACAACAGTTTCAGTACTGGCCCTTCTCCTCCAGTGATCTATATAACTGGAGGATGCAGAACCCACCCTTTTCAGAAGACCCTAAGTGTCTCATAGATCTCCTGGAGTCCATCATGCATACACACCGCCCCACATGGGACGACTGTCACCAGCTGCTCAATACTCTTTTTACGACGGAGGAGCGGGAGCGCATCCTCCACGAAGCTAGAAAGAATGTCTTGGGGGACAACGGGAGACCCACAACCCTCCAACTGGCCATAGACGAGGCCTTCCCCCTACACTGCCCTGATTGGAATTTCAGGACCGCAGAAGGTAGGGAGCGTCTCTGAATCTACCGCCAGACTCTTATGGCAGGTCTCCAAGCGGCCGCTAGGAGGCCCACCAACTTTGCAAAGGTAAAGGCAGTTGTCCAAGGGGAAAATGAAAGCCCCACCGGTTTCTTAGAGCGCCTCTATGAGGCATACCGTCAGTACACCTATTGACCCGGAGGTGGAGATCCACCGGTCTGCTGTGGTATTCTCATTCATTAATCAGGCAGCTCCAGACATTAGGAGAAAACTCAATAAACAGAAAAACTTAGGGGAGATAACCATTAGGGAAATGTTACAGATAGCAGAGAAGGTCTTTACTGCAAGGGAAACTCCAGAAGAAAGGGAGGAAAGGCGGAAAAAGGAAGACAGGGAGGCCCAGGAGAAATTGAGAAAGGAGGACAGGGAGTTCCAGGCTAAGGAGAACCAAAAGCAACAAAGAGAAATGGCCCATATTTTCCTAGCGGGTGTCTGGGACCAACCCAGGGAAGGGGGCCATGCCAGGACCCCGGATAAGGAACACTGTTTTTACTGTAAGGAGACTGGGCATTGGAAGAGAGAGTGCCCTAAGTTAAAGGGAAGAAGAGGGTTTGGCAGGAGACTGGGAGGTAACAGGGAAAGGGAATAAGCAGTGGAGCAGGCCAGAGTCCTTTTAGCCGGAGAAGAGGACTGAGGGAGACGGGGCTCGGACCCCCTCCCCGAGTCTTGGGTAACTGTATGTGTGGAGGGGAAGCCAATGGGGTTCATGGTGGATACTGGTGCCCAGTATTTTGTCTTAAACAAGGCATGTGGACCTTTGAACAAGGAACGAACAAGTGTTGTTCAGGGGGCCACAGGTACACAGTTATGCTCATGGACTACCAAAAGAAAGGTAGACTTAGGAAAACACCAGGTCACACACTCCTTCCTGGTCGTCCCTGAGAGCCCCGCTCCCTTGCTCAGACGAGACCTGCTCACCAAAGTAGGGGCCCGTATCTATTTTGAACCAGATAAAATAATTGTGACAGATAAGGAGGGGAGCCCGATACACGTCCTGTCCCTATCATTGGCTGATGAATATCAACTGTTTGAGAGCCGACAGGAGCCAGGAGGGGACATAGCCCAATGGCTAAAAAGGTTTCCCACGGCCTGGGCAGAGACTGCGGGAATTGGCCTTGCCAAACACCTCCCTCCCATAGTTATACAATTGAAGGCTTCCACTCTTCCCATTCGGGTAAAACAGTATCCTATGCCCAAAGAGACTCGAAGAGGCATAGCCCCTCATATCTGCAGGCTAATAAAGGAAGGAGTACTGCGGCCTTGTCGGTCCACCTGTAATACTCCTCTGCTCCCCGTCCAAAAGCTGGGAAGCGGGGACTATAGGCCTGTGCAAGACCTGCGAAAGGTAAATGAGCGGGTGGAGGACATTCATCCCACTGTACCGAATCCCTATACCTTGCTCAGTCACCTACCAAACTCACAAGCATGGTATACAACCCTTGATTTAAAAGATGCTTTCTTCAGCATTCCATTGTCAGAAATCAGCCAGCCGCTATTTGCATTCGAATGGCAAGAGGATGGGAGCCGGACCGGACAGCTCACTTGGACCAGACTGCCACAAGGATTTAAAAATTCTCCCACCCTGTTTAACGAGGCCCTGAGCCAGGATCAGGAGCCCTTTCGCCGGAGTCACCCGCGAGTCACTCTACTACAGTACGTTGATGACTTACTGTTAGCGGCAGAAACCCGAGAGGAGTGCAGCGAGGCTACTGAACACCTGCTAACGGAGTTAGGTGAGCTGGGATATCGGGCGAGTGCCAAGAAGACCCACATCTGTGAAAGGTCAGTGACATATCTGGGTTATCGGATCGCAGATGGGGCAAGATGGCTGACTGATGCCATGAAACAGACTATTTTGACTATTCCACCCTTCACATCCACTAGGGGAGTGAGAGAGCTCCTGGGCTCCGCAGGGTTCTGTAGACTCTGGATTCCGGGATTTGCAGAGATAGCCAGACCCCTATATGAGGCCACCAAAGAGGCTCCAGATTGGAGGTGGGGAGAGGAACAACAGCGGGCCTTTGACCAGCTAAAGGCCGCCCTTCTCCAGGCCCTTGCCTTGACCCTACCAGACCCCACAAAATCGTTCACTCTGTTTGTGGATGAAAGGAGTCCTGGCCCAACAGTTAGGTCCCTGGAAGAGACCCGTGGCACATCTTTCCAAGAAATTAGACGCAGTAGCATCAGGATGGCCCCCCTGCCTCCGCATCATAGCAGCCGTTGCCATGTTAGTGAGAGAAGCAGACAAATTAACCTTTGGACAGGCCCTCCGGGTCACGGCCCCTCACCCGGTGGAGGGAGTCCTTAAACAACCCCCTGGGAAATGGATGACGAATGCCAGGCTCACCCACTACCAGGGGCTCTTGCTGGATTCCCCTCGGATCACCTTCACAGATCCCGTAACTCTGAACCCTGCCACCCTGTTGCCCAACCTGGAACTACAGACACCTGTCCAGGACTACAAGGAGTTCCTCTCCGAAGTTACCCAGGTATGGGTTGACCTAAAGGACACCCCACTGTCCGGCTGTAAATTAAACTGGTACACTGATGGAAGCAGTTTTGTCCAAAATGGGGTCTGAAGGGCAGGGGCAGCAGTGGTCGACCAAGAAGGAAACACGATATGGAGCAGTGCCCTCCCACCTGGAACCTCAGCCCAAAAGTCAGAATTAATTGCCTTGGCCAAGGCCCTGGAAAGGGCAGAAGGAAAACGAGTCAATATCTACACCGATAGCCACTATGCTTTCGGTACCATCCACGTCCACGGAGCCATCTATTGCGAAAGGGGATTTCACACAGCAGAAGGGAAAGGCTTAAAAAACCTGGCCGAAGTCCAGCATCTATTAATAGCAGTGGAAAAACCGAAGGCAGTGGCAGTGATGTATGTCCCAGGCCATCAGTCTGCCAAGACTCTGAAAGCTGTCGGTAACAACAGGGCAGATCAAGAAGCTAGGAGAGCAGCAATGGTGAGTCCCTCCATGGTCGCGGCTATAGATGTGCCTGTCCCCGAGCTCCCTTCGCTACCTCCCCGACCAGAGTACTCCTCAGAGGATTTCACTTGGATGAGAGCCCACTCCCTCACTAGAAAAAGGGAGGATGAATGGAGAAGCGACTTGGAAGGCAAGCTAACCCTGCCCGAGAAACTCGGCCGCTTCCTGTTAGCTAACTTACATAAGTCCACCCACTTGGGGCAGAGAAAGTTGCTAGACTTGCTGACATCTGCACAACTCCGATTTCCGAACCAGACCGCAGCCATCCGTCAAATAGTGGAGGATTGTGCTAGCTGTACAGCTATGAAACCAGGACGAAGGGAGGGGCACCACACAGGTATTTGGGAACGGGGGAGGGCCCCGGGAAGAAGCTGGGAAGTGGATTTTACCGAAGTAAAACCAGGGAATTTTGGGTACAAATATTTGCTAGTGTTCATAGATACCTTTTCGGGCTGGGTGGAGGTATTTCCTACAAAGAGGGAGACGAGTCAGGTAGTGGCAAAAGCCTTACTAGAGGAAATCATACCCAGGTACAGGGTGCCTGAGGCAATTGGGTCAGATAACGGTCCGGCTTTCATTAGTAAAGTCCTGCAGGGACTAGCCCAGGCTATGGGGGCCAATTGGAAACTACATTGTGAATATAACCCCCAGAGCTCAGGGCAAGTAGAAAGGATGAATAGGACACTAAAGGAGACTTTAGCCAAATTGGCCCTGGAGACTGGCGGTGATTGGGTGACACTCCTTCCCTTGGCCATCTTCCAAGTCCGGAACTCCCCTTATGTCCATGGGCTAACCCCCTTTGAGATCCTGTATGGGGCTCCACCTCCCATCATTCAAAGGACCTTAAGCCTGGGACTAGGTGATCTGGCCCCAAATTACCTGACTATGCTACAGGCTCTAGCTAAGGTGCAACAACAAATATGGCCCTTAATTCAAGCGTGCCATACTACTGAGAGGGTCCCGACTCCGGAACATGGCATAGTCCCGGGTGACATGGTATGGGTTAAAAGGCATCAGTCCAAAACCCTAGAGCCTAGATGGAAAGGACCTTATGTTGTACTGCTTACTACCCCCACCGCCCTCAAGGTCGATGGAATTGCACCATGGGTACACCACTCCCATGTGAGATGGGCACGTCCTCAGGAGAAGCAGGGAAATTGGACCGCACAACAGCATCCCACAAATCCACTCAAGCTCCGGCTGATACGGGATGCTCCGGAAAATGAAAACACCCCAGATGCTCTGCAGCCCTCCTAGAATGGGATCATCACCTGGGTCCACTACACCCACATCAGACCGGCAGACCCGGTAGCTGTGAAGGAAGACTTCCTGCCAACAAGAAGGGTGTCCCACCACAAGGACAATTCTTTCAAACTCAAACTTCAGCAAACTGGACCTCGGTAACCTTATTCCTTTTTCTAACACTGTCCACCACTTGCTTGGGGCATACAAATCCACATCAACCTTTTAACCTGACCTGGATGATTGTAGATATATCCACAGGAGACATTCTTAACCAGACCTCCAAGGTGACCCCTCCCAGCACCTGGTTCCCAGAATTATACTTTGACTTAAGGGCCTTATTCACTGGCAGGGGACAATGGGATTTGAGCCAAAGTTACTTCTATGTCTGCCCCGCTCCCCAACCCAACCACAGAAAAAAATGTGGAGGAATCGCAGACTATTATTGTAAGTCATGGGGTTGTGAGAGCTCAGGGGACATATGGTGGCCACCCCCCAAACAGGGGGACCTTATTCAGTTAAGTAGAGTCTCTCAATCTGGTATTACATACCACCAACCTAGACCTATAAATAAGGGATGCCCAACTCCCCCCAATTGTAATCCCATTATGATAAATTTCACTGATTTAGAAAAAAGGCGACAAATTGGGAATTGGGTAAATCCTGGGGAGTCAGACTCTACAAAACAAATCATCCAGGAGCCCTTTTTACCTTGCGGCGTGTGCGACAACCAGTCTCTACTCTAACAATAGGACCTAATCTCGTGTTAAGGCCTAATCCTGTGTTAAAGCCAGAGTTGTCTGAGGCAAAATTGGTTCCACGCACAACTCCCCAGATGCCCCAGAACACCACTCCCAATGACTCTCAGAGTCCTAAAGTGACACCCCCAGAACCCACAACCACCATTCCCTTCACTGTACCACCTAGCCCCCTGGGGACCTTGCTGTTTGCTACATTTGAGACCTTGAATAGGACAGCCCCTAATCTAACTGAGGCTTGCTGGCTTTGCTACAGCCCTTTGCCCCCTTTCTACGAGGCTATTGGAATCAATTCCTCTTTTGTAGTTAACACCACTATTCCAACGAGTTGGGAGGCCTGACCCGCTGGCCTGACCATGGCTCAGGTCAGTGGCCAAGGGACTTGTGTAGGGCAGGTCCCAAAAGGAAATAAAAAAATTGTGCACTACTATAATTGAGCACCCAAACTGGAATGCCTCCCATTGGATAACCCCAGCCGGAGGTGCCTGGTGGGCATGCTCGCTGAACGGGCTGAACCCCCACTTGGCTGGATCGGTCTTTAATGCCTCCCGGGAATTCTGCCTGATGGTGATAGTGGTGCCTAGAATCCTCTACCATCCAGCTAAATATCCCATTCTTTACTGGTCCGACCACCTCGGGGCAAAAAGGGAGCCCATTACCACCCTAACCATCGCTACCCTATTTGGAATAGGCCTGGCAGGGGCAGGTACCGGCATAGCCTCTCTGGCCACTCAGAACTCCAGCCTCACCTCCCTCAGGGTGGCCATCGATGAGGACCTAGACCGTATTGAAAAATCCATTAGCCACCTTGAAAAATCCCTAACTTCCCTATCTGAGGTAGTCCTCCAGAACCGGAGGGGACTGGACCTACTGTTCCTTAAAAACGGTGGCCTCTGTGCGGCTCTAGGGGAGGAATGTTGCTTTTACACCGACCACACCGGGGTTGTTCACGACTCTATGTCCAAACTTTGGGAAGGCCTAGAGCAACGAAAAAGGGAAAGAGAGGCCAGGGAAAGCTGGTTCGAATCTTGGTTCAACCAGTCCCCTTGGTTAGCTACCCTCCTGTCCGCACTAGCAGGGCGGATAGTAATCCTCCTGTTACTGGTCACCATAGGACCTTGTATTCTAAACCGACTTGTGACTTTCATCAAAAACCGAATTAACACTGTCCAACTTCTGGTCCTCCGCCAACAATACCAGGCTCTTCATCCCCTTGAGAATGATTCCTCAATATAGCCCAAAGAAAAGGGGGGGAATGAAAGGATGTGCCCTTTGCCCCAGCAGATCCCCATAGCAGAAACCAGTAAAGCCAGCACAGGATGCCCCGTGCAGGATAAGATAAACAGGATGGGGGCAGGTGGAATGTGAGGAATGTGAGGAATGTGAGCAGATTGCGAAAGATGACTAGAAGTACATGCAAGATGTGCCCTGCCTGCTTGCTAAATGTAACCGTGTGCTCGAATACTGACCCTTGAATCTATAGGCTAAGAAGTAATGTACTCTTAAATGGATAGGCTGGAAATGTATGTGGTGTTACAAACTCATTGGCTATGTACTGTGCGGGCTTTTGCTGTAACGGCCGGTAGGGGCCTATATAAGATCTTCCCTAAAGAGGCTTGGGGTCTTGTCTGCCCAATCGGACCTGTGTGTCTGTGTGGGAGCCTGACCCTGGCTTGCCAGCTCAATAAACTCTGCTTTGTTGATTGCATTCATGTGTGACTCTCTGTCTCTCGGAGGAATAGGATTCTCGGACCCTAACATTTGGAAGTGATGGGAAGGCACTGCAGAAACAGCAGGGGTGAGCCTTGGCCAAGTGGTATAGATGTGTGCTGTGGTCTTTGCTTCAAAGTGCAAATGGTGGGAAAAATCTGCTTGGACTTTGCAGGATGGGCTAGCATAATTGACAGGTTTGGTTGACAAGGTCTTGTTTTACAACGTGGGGCACACTGAGCATGCATTTATGCTATCTCTCAGATATTTTAATTACATGTATGAGGTGCAACCACTATTCATGTTTGAAGCAAAGGGCTTTTACCTGGGAGGTAAAAGTGGGATTCCCTCAAGCCTTCCAGTTACACAACTTAACAACTGCAGAGGAGTTACAATTGAAAAGAAAATTACAACTGCAAAGGATAGTCTTGGGCTGATATAAGGGGTTTAGCGTGAAATGCACTGAGAAAAGCCTCAAGGCTCCAGAGTCCTAAAATCTCTATTGGTAGCCTGCCTCAAGATGAAATATTTAGATTTTATTCTGTGAAAAGTGAGGGAGCTTTTGAAAGCATGTCGTAATTGGGGAGCTGACCCCATTATGCAAAAGTCTGGGTGTGCTGTTGGAGCTGGAAGGAATAGGGACTGGGAGGCTATAGGAAGGGAGACTGAGTGTGAGGTAATGGCAATAGTGACACATGAGATAATTTGGTCCTGAACTTGGAAATGGCAGCAGAGGTGGAAAGGAAGTCACAGACTAGAGAGGCATTGTGAAAGAGGAGGGAGAGTATATGATGTCTATTTGAATCTAGGAAGAAAAGCCACAGATATGTATGATATTTTGAGCTTTAGTGACTAAAACTAATATGGTGCCATAATAAAAAGAGGATTAAAAAAACAGTTTAGGGAAGAAGAGGGAGCATAATATGATATTTAACTGAAATGTACTGTAGGCAGAATGAATTAAGGCGAGAGGTGACCAGGGTTGTGTTGTTTCCCGTGTGACGGTAGAGAGAAGATTGATTAATGGCTTCACAGCAAGCAAAATCACTGACGTCTAAACTGTGGCAATTATAGGGATTTGCTTATTTGAACTTTGAAAGAATAGCATTATTTTATACTCTCTTGCCATGAATATAGAACTACTAACAATGAGGCATACATCGTGTTTTCATTCACTCATTCTTTCATTCGTTTATACAAGTATGGACACTCTCTAATGCTCACCAACTACTTAGCAAATGAAATCCATTCAAGGCCTACAGAAGAGCTTACCTGCCTCCTTGTTCACCTTTGGGGTGAGCATTGCATGGAGATTTGTCTGACATTATTGGGACCCATAGTACTTTGGCTATGATGTTCAGGCTGAAGGTTTGGATTAGTCTAACAGGCTTTTCTAGGAGCCATTTTCATTCAACATTTACCAGATGTATTTTGACCCTAGTCCATTCCATGTACTCAACAACCAGTTTTGGAGCTGGAGAGGAGTCAGAGTCCCCCTAATAGTCTTATCTTGGCAGTTATTGCTCCACAACTCACCCTTACTTACTTAGAAAGGAATAGCTCCCTAGTGGGACAGCGCTTTGCATCTTAACAATGTGAATTAGAGGCTGTGATTAGCATGAAATCGCCAATTAAACACTGTTAGTTTGCTCACCTCTTAAAAACAAACCAGTTAATTGTTTTTAAGTGCCTAAGCCACACAAGGCAAAGAGTACCTTATACCTCTTCCCTCCTCTCCAAACCTGCCCCCCATCCTTCCTCCACCATCTCCATAGTAACCTCTAAAACAAGCCATTACAATCCTGACATGGCACCAGGCTGACACCTTGGGCTGGGATTTAATTTTGAGTTATGACTGCGTTAGGAAAACATATGATGTGGCTGTTTGCTTACAGAGAGGGGGGGAAATCATAAAACCCTCTTTTTTTATGAGCTGTCACTTGATTCGTTCCTGGAGCCCCAAGTAGCAAGCTTCTAAATCAATGTGTGCAGCTGTTTTGGCTTCTTGGAGCCCAGCAGGTGTATTGCTCAGCTCGACTGCCGTCTCCCTACACTCACATAACAAATAATAATGTCTTACACACACCAGCCATCCATCAGAGTTACTGCTGGTCCCTGAGAGGTTTACTTCACTCTTCCCTACAAGCCTTTATCCTCCTCCTTTCTTTCTTTTCTTTTCTTTAACAGTAGATGTATTCCAGGTTTGGGTTTCTCATCACACTGTCTAGATGCCTTTAATTGAATAACCTTTGGCTCTTTTGGCAAGAGGGGAAAGGGAGAAGGAGGAGAAAACCCACCACAATGTTTATTTGTGTTAAGAAAAATAAAACAATAGAAGTATTGTGACTGGTGAAATCAATTAGTCTTCCTAAGCAGTAAGGCCCACATCTGGTGTGACTTAAGTTAATGTAAGAGAAAGGGCTGCAGAGGCCCAGAGACCTTGCGTTCTCATTTCAACAGGTGACAGAGAAGGCATAAAAGGCTAATAATATACTACAAGTGCAGAGATGGTGTGATAAATGCTGGCGGGGAGAGGGGATCTTTCCTCCGATATAAAAATCTTTGCTGGTCCATGACAGCCAACTAAATGTTTCTTCTTATGGCTGGCCATTGACTCCAGAGAACTGAGCTAAGTGTCAGCTTGAGACTATTCCAAAGGGTCAACAAGACCATTTTCAAGAGAAATGCAGAGATAAGTACTAGAACTCCAGAGACTTGGTGGTAGGGCAAGTGAAGACCTATTTGACATGTAGACCCTCCAATCAGAGTGTGTCAATGGAAAGAGACCTGTGGAACTCCATACATGGTTATTATTCCATAGAGTATCCTAGATGATTCAGATAAATGACTTATACCTTGACCTTTTAGTAGAGTTGCTAAATTTAGCAAGTAAAAATGCAAGGCACATTGGATTTTCACCTAAAGAGTAATTTTGCGGTATAAGTATGTCCTATGCAATATTTGTTCCCACTTACACTAAAATTTCATTATTTATCTAGAATTGAAATTTATGGGAAGGCAGCTGTGCTCACCATTATACCACCAATGCTTGCTTAAAATTGAAATTTATTGGATTTCTTGTACTTTATCTGTTAATTCTACCTTTTAGGAACTTCTATTTTATTTTTCAGCCTCTGATGCCCTCCTCAATATTTTTTCATATTGTGTTGTTATGGGTCAAAATAATGGCCATTATGAAATCATCTCCACCTTATTTGCAAACCCACTGCTCACTATCCATCATATTATATTGTAACCTTTGGATAAGAAATCATGTGATAAATCCCTTGGAAAAAATTTTAAAATAAGGATCATTTTCCACCTAAAGAGGTAGAAAATATTGCTTCTTCATAAATGTCCTTTTAATCTTGATTGCAAAGGAGCTTGGAGACTAAATCGCGGCTCTGTTTAAAAAATTGTTTGGCATTGGTCCATTTTTCACAAAGTATGTTCTGCAGTACATTGAGAAAAAAGCATGCAGTAGTATCCACCTCTTGGAAGTTTATCGTACTTTTTAGCAAATTAAAGGATATGGGGAATTTTGCAGTTAAAAAAACAACAACTCTGTAGCTTTTCTCCACCCAGATTTGCTTAATTTGTTGTTGATTATACAATAACCCTTTCAAGAAATACCTATTTACACCCAGCAGGACTAACACACTGAGTAACTTAAGTTGACAAATGCTGGTTTATAGTTTTTTATATGTTTATTTTCCCCTCAGACCACATGGTTTTCATCTAGTTAAATGCTAATTTTCTTGTTTTACATGCATTTTAGTTCAATACACCTGATGCTTTTCTTGAAAGTATACAACAAATAAATTATGAACAAATAACTAAATAAATGTCCTGAGGTAGTTGGAAGGTATCATATAAATAGTATATAAAATGCTTAGGAAGAACCTGTAACTCATATCATTCAGAGAATTATTATCAAAGAGTCTTCTTCCTATCTTCTCTCTGTAACACTGCTCATGTATGTGAGGGTGCTACTGCCCCCAAACAATCTGTCCCCTTCTCTCAGCTTTGTTCCTGCCCACATCATAACCCCTCAACGGGGAGGGGAGCTTGTGTTGTCATTCCAGTCAACCAGTCTCTCTCGGGTGTTAACTTCCACTCTAGGGATAGCCAAACTCAGAAGGAGGCCCACACATGGGGGTACATTACATACGCAGTAGTTAGGAGCCCTGTAGGAATAAAGAGGGTGGGGACCATGTGAATTATTATTCCAAAGTCTCAATTATTAACTTAGCTCTTCTGTGAGACCCCTTGGTACCTAGCAATCATTCCAGCACAATATAAATCTATTTGTCATAAAGAAATCTCATTCCAAGGGGGAAAGACTCCCTTATTTATTCCAAAGCTGATGGCAGGTACCAGAAACCTCAAATGACAGGATAGTCCATGGGTATTTTTATTTTTATTATTTTCTTAGACCAGTTTCCAACAGCTGGTTGCCAGTTGCCCCCTGATGTGGACACATAAAAGCAAAACCTCCAGACTGTGCCAGCCAGGATCAGGGAAGAAACACAGCCCTCATAAATCAAAGCTGCACTGTTCTACAGCTTTAGCTCAATGAAGTGCATGTGTATGGGATACGAGGGACTAGCTTGAATTGGGGAGAAAGAGTAAGTTCCCTCCCCCTGGATATCAGCCAGCAGGAGCTTGGATAAAGCTTTTGTCATCCTTAGTCTCTCTGCACTGGTCAAATCATTCATTTAAGATCACACACTCCTGTGAGCAAAGCTTCCTAGATCACTATCTCGGTTCTCTTTAAAGAGGAGCCCAGTTCCATTTTCCTGAGATTCAGGAAAGGATCTCTCAAGTTTGCAGAGCAGAGGTGAGCAAAGCATAGCACATTCCTGATCTCCTGAATTGCACTTCACTAGAGATAACAAGACAAACTTGGGGCTGATTCTAGAGACAAAAGGAATCTGGAGAGAAAGAAGACAGAATTAAAGGGGGAAAAGTAGAAGAAAAAATGAAAAAGATGCATACACCCTCAAAATGGCTGAACTTCCATTCCAGCAAAGGAATTACTTTCTAGAGACTGAGCCAAGTGACGTTCACAGGGCATTATAAGCTAAGTAGTAATTTCAAAATGAACTCAGAGAGTTCAAGAAACCAGGATGTCAGAAATGGAGTCCCAAACTTGACTGGTTTTTTGTTTGTTTGTTTGTTTTTGTGGTACTGGAATTTGACATCAGGGCCTCACACTTGCTAGACAGGTACTCTACCACTTAAACCACTCCACCAAACCCAAACCTTAACATTGAATCCAAGTAACTCTACTATAATTAGGGTAAGTTAACACTGGTTACACATCCACATTGCTGTAAGAAAATTACCAGAAATGCGCTAGCAGGGTACCAACTTTTGACAAAGAATTATGAATTCTGTAGCATAAATGTGTACTCCTTCCCAGCCCTCTGAGCTAGTATTGATTGGGAAAATGTGGCCTCAGTTCTTAAGGGGCCTGAGTACTAATGTAGGGGAACAAATGGTAATGAGTTCTATCCAGTCTACAATTCATGTACTGAGTGTCAGTTCTGTGCCAGGGACTGTGTCGGGTGGCTACCTGGGGGGGGTGGGAATCCTAGACCCAGCATTCCTGCCTCCTTCCGATGCCATTCTGGCACAGATTCATGAGTGGAGGATGTGACACTGGGTTCCCCCAGAGAAGGCAGAAGCAGAGGGCTTTAAATTCTAAATGGATATTAGAAATCATGTCATTAATATAATCAAATGCATCTAATGCTCTAATGTAGTCATACTTTTCTGGGGTAGTCAGGATGAACCTTGATATCTCATTTTATAGCTCAGAAAACTGAAGTTCTGAAGAGCTAAAGAACCAGCCAAAGGCCATACAATTTATAAGGGACCTCACCACCTACTGCCACTTTCCCACCTTCCCTTTTCCTCTTATCTAATTAAGGTCAATCATGGATCTCCTACACCTATCCCCCTGTTTCCACTGCTTTTGTTCCCACAAACATTTCCTCCCTGCCATACCACCAATGGAAACAAGGTACTGAAGGAATCAGATATTTTGTGTAAATACATCAAATAACATAACTCTTCCCAAGTGAAATTCCTAAACCTAGCCTTCTGTAAATTATGAGTAATCCTAAGAGAGCCTTGATTTTAAAACAGAGAGAAAGCTGAGCGCTGGTTACACACACCTGTAATCCTAGTACTTAGTTTGAAGCCAGCCCAGATAAATAGTTTGCAAGACACTACCTCTAAAATACTCAACACAGAAAAGGGCTGGCAGAGTGGTTCAAGTATTAGAGTTCAAATGAGGCCTAGAGTTCAAATCCCATACCACCAAAATAAAAATAAAATCAGAGGGGTAAAAACTAAACCCACAACATCTATAACTCTTATTCTTCTGTGCCATTGAAAAGGAAACTAAGGACTCCTCTGTGTGTATATGGATGGGGAGCCAGGATAAGAGGCATGAGAGCATAAATTAGTTTACAGTGAAAATTCAGCAGGCCCAGCTGGAATGGGAACTATCATTTGAAGTAGGCCTCATGACAGCTACAAAAGTCTTAGAAGATTAATTTCAAAATGAGTTCCTTTGGATTGAAACCAATACTATTTCACCTGTGTGAATACAGCAGCACTTAACAAAGTAGAATTAAAGAGTGAATGTATGTATTAACATATGTAAATAATCTTGGAACATTCTTCAGCTTTCAGACCACAGATCTTATTACCAGATGTGCCTATGCCTGTTATGAGTGTGCTCCACTGTAGGAGTATGGAGTGAGTACAGTGAGTGGTTTCCTTGCACAACCTCTCCCCCTGCCCTGAGTCTGTGCACCCCTATAGGAATTCAGAGCCGGCACCACATGGGTGATGTTGAAGTTACTGTCTCCACACACTGTATCTAGGCATCTGCCACTGTAAGAACTGAAAGCAAGTGCTACAGAGGGAGTTCTGTAGATCTCACCACCTCAAAACTGCACATGGGGAAGAGTCAATGTTATGATTGAGAAAGGAGGCTATGTTTACCACTGCCACCTCCCCAAGGTTATATATGTACATTCTCCAATGTCCATACTGAGAGTGGGAGCCAGAAGGGAGCCGTGAGCTTTCCAGACCCTGTCTCTTCACAGGGACAACTGAGTGTGGTCCTGCACCACTACCTGGTCTGATGGCAGGTGCTTAAGGACCCCACACCACGTCAGGGACAGTCAGTCCCAGAGGCTATTCCCAGCATCAGAACTTACCTCAGCAGTGCCTGAGGAATTCTCTAGTACCTGACTAGTGCCACCACTGCCATCATTCCAGTATCTGATTGAAGCCACTGAGGGTGCCCTTCAATCACTGCTGTGTATACTATACCTGCCTGGGTTTCTAAAGTGTCCCTATTCCTTCATGGTCTCCAGAAGTACTGGGTCTCTTCAATCCTGACACAATACACACTGTGCCAAAAGCTAATAATTATAGCCTAAAAAGTGATAAGGTACTGCACTATAGTGACTCACTGAAACCAAAGCCATCATTTCATACCAAGCTAACACTCTGAGAAACATCCTTGGGATGTATTTACTGTAACAGTAGTAGGAATAACTGACATACCATCTTCACAAATCTGAATGTAGAAGCACAAGAAATGAAAAGGAAAATCAAGTAGCATGATGCTCCAATGTTTCTGCAGCAACAGATCTGAAAGAAAATGATATTGGTAAAATGCCTGATAAAGAATTTTAAAAGAATGAATCAAAATAAAGTAAATAAATACTTAGAAATAATTTTTAAAATTATTGTGAGGTGAATCAATGATATTTTGGAAATATAGACAATTGTACAAAATTAAGAAAGCAATGTATGCTATAAAAAACAGAGGTCTTGAAAAAGAACAAAACATAGTACTTGGAAATGAAGAGCTCAATAAGTTAAATGAAAGTACAGTTCTAAGCTTCAGTGACAGACTAAATTACACAAGAAAAAAGAATCTATGAACTTGAAGAGAGGTTTTTTGAAATATCCATGAGAAAGGCAGCAGGGTGAGACAGACAAAGAGAAAGGCAACAGGGTGAGACAGACAAAGAGAGAGGCAAAAGAAGGAGGAGGAGAAGGAAGAGGAGAATGCAGGAAATAAAAAAGAAAGAGAAAGGAGGGGAAAGAGAGAGAGGGAGAGGCAGAGAGAGAGAGAGAGAGAAGGAAGGGAGAAAGAAAGAAAGAAAGAAAGAAAGAAAGAAAGAAAGAAAGAAAGAAAGAAAGAAAGAAAGAAAGAAAGAAAGAAAGAGAGAGAGAGAGAGAGAGAGAGAAAGAAAGAAAGAAAGAAAGAAAGAAAGAAAGAAAGAAAGAAAGAAAGAAAGAAAGAAAGAAAGAAAGAAAGAAAGAAGGACTATCTTCTCTGAGACACAATTAAGCTAGCAAACATTCATATTTTGGATACGGATAAAAGAAGAAAAAGGAAAAAGCATAGAAAACCTATTCAGTAAAATTATAGCTGAAAATTCCCCTATCTTGGGAAAGATATGGACATCTGGGTAGAGGAGGCTCATAGGACCTTAAGTAGACATAACCAGAAAAGATCCTCATTCCTACTTACTATAGTCAGACTATCAAAAAACATGAGACAAAGATAAAATTCCACAAATTACAAGAGAAAATGACTAAGTCCTATTTAAGGAAACTTCATTAAACTAACAGCAGACTTATCAGCGAAAACCTTCCACCTCAAGATGGAATGAGATGGTAGTCCAAGTTACAAAAGATAACTGCCAACTAACAATGCCACATCCATCAAAGCTGTATTTCACACACAAAGGAGAAATGAAGACTTAGCAAGACAAGCATAAACCTACAGACTGGCTTTACACAAGACGTATAAGGGAGTCCTATATCCAGAAGTAAAATAAAAATAAGTGCCATCACAAAAACAATGAAGGTATAAAACAAAAAATAGATACATACAAAATATTCAAACTTTATTAACAATAAACCATCAAACCACAAAGATAAAAAACCACAGAGGAAGAAGAGAACAAATTATACCAAAACAAGCTGAAGAAATTTAATAAAATGATAGGAGTAAGTCCTTAGCATGTCAATAATAACCTTGAGTATAAATGGACTAAATTACTTAATTAAAAGATACAAACTGGCTGAGTGAAAAAACCATGACCCATCAATATATTGCCTACAGGAAACTGACTTTACCAGAAAAGACAGACTGAAAATAAAAGAATGGAAAAAGATGCTCCATACAAATGTAAACCAAAAGTGATCAGGAATAACTATTACTAAATCAGACAAAGTAGACCTTAAGACAAAAAATGTAAGAGACAAGAAAAGTCATTATCTAATGATCAAGGGATCAATTCAACAAAAATATAAAAATTATAAATCTATATGCACCCAATGCTGGAACATCCAATTTAATACACCAAACACTATTAGATCTAAGAGGACAGAGAGGATATAATACAATAATCCTGGGAGACTTCCACAGCCCTACTTTCATCAATGGATAAATTATACTGGCAAAAGTCAACAAAGAAAAATCATATTTAAGTTATAGAGTAGATCAAATGGAATTAACAGAGAATTACAGAACATTTCATCCAACACATGCAGAATGCACATTCTTTTTATCAGCAATGGAAGATTCTGAGAAATAGAAAATACACAAGGCCACAAATAAGTCTCAATATATTCCATAAAATAAAAATCATATTGTGTATCTTTTCTGACCACAATAAAACAAAACTGGAAATGAGCAACAAAGGAAACTTTAGAATTGTTACAAATTCATGGGGAATTAACATTCTACTGAATGACAAAATCAAAAGACAAACTGAAAAATTTCTTGAAACAAATGAAATGGAAGCACAACATCCTAAACTTTGTAGATTACAGCAAATACAGTACCAAGAAGGAAATTTACAATAATAAACACCTATGTTAAAAAGAAAAGGAAAGAAAAAAAAACGATACATTGCATTGTAAATGCAAAATTTCAAATATATCTCAAGGACCTCAAAAAGCAAGAACAATTCAAACCTAAAATTAGTAGAAGAAAAAGAGTCACAAAGATCAGAACAGAAATAAACCAAATAGAGATTAAAAAATAAAGCAATAATAAAGGTCAATGGAACAAAATGTTGCAATTTAGTTTTGCTTTGCTTTATTTGAGACAGGGTCTTGCTAGCTGACCTCAAACTCATGATTTTCAGACCCCAGCTTCTGGAGTGCTAGGATTACAGGGGTGTACCACACCAACATAAAGAGTTGCTTTTTTTAAAAGATAACCAAAGGCAACCTTTAGCTAGATGAAAAAAAACAGAAAATACAAATAAATAAAATTAGTGATAAAAAGAATACATTACAACTGATACCACTGAAATACAAAGAATTATTAAAGACTATGGTGATCAAGTGCATGCCAACACATTGAAAAATTTAAGAGGAATGTATAAATTTCTGGACCCATACAATCTACTAAAATGGAACCACAAAGACACAGAAGACTAATGTCAGAAACAAGTAGTGAAATTGAATCAATAATTAAAAAATCACTCAACAAAGAAAAGTCCAAGACCAGAGAGTTTCACTGCTAAATTCTATCAAACATTAAAGGAAGAAATAGCACCAATTACTCATGGATTATTCCAAAAATTTGAATGTGAAATAATTGTTTCAAACTCATTCTACAAGGCCAGTATTACCCTGATGCTTAAACCAGACATGGCACAGCAAAAACTTAGACCAACATCTCTAATAAATATATATGTAAAAATTCTCATTAAAATGCTAACAAATGAAACATCAAAAAGATCATTCATTAGAATAAAGGGGGATTTAATCCCAGAGATGCAAGGATAGTTTAGCCTAAGCAAATCAATAAATTTAATATGCCACATCAACAAAACAAAGGATAAAAACCATGACTATCTCTATACATTCAGAAAAAGCATTCCACAAAATTCAACATCCCTTCATGATAAAAACCATAATAATAATAAGCCTAGTAAATTAAGTATAATAAGGAACATTCCTCAATTCAATAAAGGCTATCTATCTATCTATCTATCTATCTATCTATCTATTTTGTTGACATGACATATTAAATTTATTGATTTGCTTATATATATCCACAACCAACAACATATTTTTAGACAAAGTCTTCTCAATAAATGGTTCTGGGAATTGGGTATCCATGTGCAGAAAAATGAAACCCTCTATTGACAACCCTCAGACAGACCTGTTTTCCTCTCTGTTCTCTATTTTTTGGAAAAAGACATTTTTGATTGTACAAGATAGTTATATAGTGAGTTTCACTGTGACATTAGTATGTATATATGTATTATAACCTAAATTGGTTCATCCACTCTATTTTTCTCCTTTCTACCTTAGTCCTCTTTTTATGGTGATTTCAATGGGTTTAAAAATTCTCTATTCATTCTTGAATAGAAATACATCAACTGTATTTACCTACTTAACTTCCTTCTTTTATCCTCTCTCTTCTGTTAGTGACCTCCTTTAAGTTTGACCTGTTTTTCATAATATTGCTTGAATTGTGTTGAGCCTATATTTCACATATGAGAGAAAGCATGTGGCTTTTGGACAAAAATCTTCTTAACTACAAAGGAACAATTATCAGAGTGAAAGAGATAATCTACAGAATGGGAGAAAATATTTGCAATCTATAAATCTGTAAGGACTTAATGCCACAATATATAAGGAACTTAAAAACCTCAAGCAAAAAAATGAAATAGCCCTATTCAAAAATGAACAATAAACTCAAAAGAGAATATAATAATTCTCAGCAGGTAAATGAATAAATGGTCAATATCACTAATCACCAGGGAAATACAAATCAAAACCAAAATGATTTATCAATTCACTTCAGTAAGAATGATACTATCAAAAAGAATGACAAAGATGCACTGAAAAGGACTTTTGCACACTGTTGGCGGGAATGTAAATTAGTAAAGCCATTATGGAAAGCAGTTGAAGTATGAGGGCTCCTCAAAAAATTAAAAAAGAAGTACTATATTATCCAATAATACCACTGCAGGTTATATATCCAAAGGAAATGAAATCAGTATGTTCAAAAGACATCTGCACTTCCATTATTATTATAGCACTATCCACAATAGCCTAATATCAATGAAAGTAAACAATTATCAATGAAATTAAAAAGAATATGTAAAAAGCACCAGAATTAATTAAAACAGTATACAATTAAACAATTCTCAAAGAGAATTCAAATACACAATTAAATAAAATAAGGAAGACAATTTAGGCTATAAAAGAGGAATTCAATAAAAATATAGAAATCTCAAAAAAATTAAGTTGAAGTTCTGGAAATAAAAAGAACAATAACTCAAATAAAAAACTCATTTGAAAGTCTTGCTAATACAATGGAACAAGGTGAAAATATGATATGAGGATTAAAGATAAATAAAAGAATTATATCAATCAGACAAAGAAAAAACTACTAAGAAAGTATGAACAGAATATCTAAGGGACACTATCAAAAGACCAACACATGTATATAGAAGAAGGAGAAGAGATACAAGCTAAAGTCATAGGTAACATATTCAATAAAGCAATAGCACAATACTTCCCCACTGTTGAGAAAGACAGGATCATCCAGGTACAGAAGACTTTTAGAACACCTAACAAGCAAGATCAGAAAAGAAATACCTCTTGACACATTGTAATTAAAACACTAAATATACAGAACAAAGATCATATTGAAAGCTGCAAGAGAGAAGTGACAAGTCATATATAAAAGCAAACCCTTCAGAATAAAAGCATATTCCTCCACAGAAACTCTGCAGCAAAAAGGGCATGCAAGTCCTAAATGAAAATAATTGTCAACCTTGATTAATGTGTCTCTCAAAGCTATTCTTCTTTATTGAAGAAGTAGAAACCTTCTACAAGAAACAAAAACTAAAGGAATTCATGACCACTAAAGCAGTCCTGCAGAAGATACTTCAAGGAATCTTACATAAAAAAGAAGACAATAATGCAACTAGGAAAATACAGAAAAGAATAATCCCACTAAATGAGTAGGTTAGCAAATGAGGATTAGGAAAGAAACAAGTATCAGGAACCAGCAAAATGATGGAAATACTACACATATTTCCAAATTAGCACTGGATGTTAATGGTCTCATTTCTCCAATCAAAAGACATAGAATGTCTTTGAATTTAAAACAAAACCTGTCCATTTGTTACATACAAGAAATGCTTCTCACAAAGACAGATATTAGCTTAGGGTGAAGCACTGAAAAAAGATTTTCTAAGCAAATAGACCCCAAAAGTAGGCAGAAGTAGCTATTCTCATGTCTGATAAAATACACATCAAACAAAAATTAGTAAGAAGTGACAAAGTGATTGTAGGGAGCAATCAATCAAGTGGTGATAACCATTATTAATATATATGCACCAAATATTGGTACACTCAATTTCATTAAACAAAAACTACTGGCCTTACAAACTCAGAAGACAACACAATAATAGTGAGAAATTTAATATCCCACTCTCACCAACAGATAGGTCATCCAGTAAAAAATTCAACAAAGAAACTTCAGAATAAAATGGCACTTAATGGACTTCAGAATAAAATGGCACTTAATTAAGCAAGTGGACTTAACGGTCATCTACAGAGTATTTCATCCAGGAGTTCACAATATACGTTCTTCTCAGCAGCCCATGGAACTTTCTCCAAAATAGACAATATCTTAGGACATAAAGCAAGTCTTAACAAATAAAAGAAAACTGAAATCATCCCTTGTATTCTGTCAGACCACAATAGAAATGAACTAGAAACCAACAGCAAAATTAACTACAGAAAACATAAAAAAGAGGAAGATAACACAGAGATTGGACAATACATTGCTGAATGACCAGTGGATCACCAAAGAAATAAGGGGAAAGGTTCAAAAAGTTTCTAGAAGCTAATGAAAATGCAAACTTGCCAGGAACTTGGAGGAAGCAGCAAAAGCAGTGCTAAGAGGAAAGATAACTATGACAACTTCCACAAAAAAAGAGGGATCTCAAATAAACAACCTAATTATGCACATCAGGCTCTTAGAAAAACAAGAACAAACCAACCCCAAAATTAGTAGGTGGAAAACAAATAAAGATTAAGGCAAAAATTAATGAAAGGGAGACTAAAACTCAATATAAAAGAAAAGAAAAAAGTTGGTTTTTTTGAAAAGGTAAATAAGGTTGATAAACTATTAGCCAAATTAATGAAAAGAAGAGGGAGAAGATGAAAATAAATAAAATTAGAGTTGATAGAGAGGGTATCACAACAAATGAAATCCAGAGGATCATTAGGGAATATTTTGAAAAGTTATATTCTAATAAACTGAGAAATCCAAGAGAAACAAATACAGTTGTAGATGCGTATGATGTACCACAATTGAACCAAGAGAATATATCATTTAAAAAATCTGTAATGAACACCAACAGAGAAGCAGTAATAAAAATACCAATTCTCCACAAACTATTCCAAAAATAGAAATGGAAAGAATGCTACTGATTCATTCTCTGAAGCTAGTATTACCCTGATAACAAAACCTAATGAGGCACAAGGAAAAAATTATAGACCAATTTTCTTGATGAACATAGATACAAAAATTCTCAATAAAATACTTGTAAACTGAATTCAACAACATATTAAAAAGATCATATGCCATAATCAGGTTGGTTTCATTCCAGGGATGCAAATATGGTTCAACACATACAAATCCATAAATGTAATACACCACATATATAGGATAAGAGACAAAAATCACATGATCACCTCAATAGATACAGAAAAACTTTTGAGAAAGTTCAACAAACTTTCATGATAAAAGCTCTGAAGAAACTAGGAATAGAAGATATGTGTCTCAAGATAATAAGGCTATATATGACAAACTTATAGCCTAATGGGAAAAACTGTAATAATTTCCTTTAAAGTAAGATTGGTACAAGGGTGTTCCTCTCCTTACTCTTATTTACTATAGTACTGGAATTTCTAGCTGGAGAAATAACTCAAGAAAAAGAAATAAAAGGGATTCAAATATGGAAGGAAAAAGTCAAAGTATCCCTATTTGCAGATGATGTCATCCCATACATAAAGGACGGTAAAGACTCCACAAAAAAAATCCCCAAACCCTCCTAGATCTGATAAACACTTTTGTCAAGGTGGCAGAATATAAAATTAAGATACAAATCAGTAGGTTTTCTGTATCCCAAAAATGAACATGATAAGAAAAAAAAAATCAGTAAAACAATTTCATTCTCAATAACATCAAAATTAAAATACTAGGAACTAATTTATCTGAGGTGAAAGACCACTACAGTAGAAAAGAAATTGAAATTGAAGAAGACACCAGAAAATGGAAAGACCTCCTATTTTTATGGATTGGCGGAAATAATACTATGAAAATTGCTAAACTATGGAAAGCAACCTATAGATTTGATATAATTACCATTTGAATCTCAATGTCATTTTTCACAGTAATAGAAAAATCAGTCCTAAAAATTCATATAGAAACATAAAAGACTTAAATAGCAAAATTAACCCTGAGCAAAAGAACAATGCTGAAGGTATCACAATATTAGGCTTCAAATTATACTATGGAGTCATAGTAACAAAAACAGTATGGCACTGATACAAAACCAGACATGAACACCAATAGAGCAGAACAGAATACCCAGAAATAAACCCAAATGGCCTTACCCATCTTATTGACAAAAGAGCCAAAAATATACATTTGACTAAAGACAGCCTCTTCAATAGACAGTGCTGGGAAAAATGGTTAACTATATGTAGAAGACTGGAGCTACACACCTATCTCTTACCCCATATCATGACCAATTCCAAATGGATCAAATGTCTTAATGTAAAACAAGAAACTTTGAAACCACTACAGGAAAAAATAGGGAAAATACTTGAAGACATAGGCAATTATTTTCTGAATAGTGCTTCAATTGTCTAAGAAATAAGCAAAGAATTGACAAATGGAATTGCATAAGATTTCAGAGCTTCCCAGTATCACAGGATCAAGAAATATAACATAATCAAGAGACAACTTACAGAATGGGAGAAAATCTTTGCCAGCTATTCAATGGATAAAGAATTAACATGGAGAATATACAAAAAGCTAAAAAATATAACAACAAAAGAACAAGTAATCCAATTAATAAATGAGCAAATTAATTGAACAGACATTTCTCAGAAGTACAAATGTCTAAAAACACATGAGAAAATATTCAACACCCTTAGCCATAGAGGAAATGCAAATTAAAACTACTTTGTAAACACAGGAAAGGCAGCAATGGCTGAGAGCAGGTGAGCAACAAGCTACCACCCAAAGCAGGGCAGGTAGTGGATCACAGAGATGATCTCCTGAGTCAGAGAGCAGCATCCCAAACTGAACTGCCCCACAAAACTGAAAAGCAAACAGCTAACTGTAATCAAACATGGACAGCAGAAGGGATGGGTAGAACACTGAACCTGCCCCAGAGAAAGGTAGTGAGGCAAAGAACTAAATTCTCAGCACTGAACCCTCAGTGAACAAACACAGCAATAAGCCACCTCTCAAACCAGGGCAGGTAGTGGATCACAGAGCTGATTTCCTGAACCAGAGGGCAACATTCAAAACTGAACTGCCCCACCTTGCTGAGGGAGGACCTGACCAAACAGCTGCAGCTTAAGGATAACATGGTTGTCAGCTGTGGAAAACAATAACTCTGACCACCCTGCATGATCTGGCAAATCTACCAGACCTCACAATTTCAATTAAACTGGTGAACAGAAGAACAAAACACTACTCACAAGCCAAGTCACTGGGTGAGACTACATCAGAGCTTCTGCTTATATGCCAATACCAGGACTGAATGCCAGAGGAGTAACTCCAGAACTTAAACTAAGACTGAAATTCTACTATTTCTGAACCTTGTGTTTTTTTCTGTTTGCTTGCTTGTTATATTATTGTGGATTTTTAATTTTTATTCTTATTTTTTTTCTTTCTTTCTGTACTATCAACTTCACCATCATTATCTTCTCATCCTATTCTCACCCCCTTCATTCTCCCTCCTTCTCCTGTGCTATAATCCATTGTTCTCCTTCCCAACTACTCTTTCTGCCCCTTCTCATCCACTCTCTCCCCCTGCCCTCACCTCCCCCTCCTGTCCTCCCCCAACCTGTCACCACACTACCCCTCACTCCTACACACTCACCACCTGCTGACCAAGCTACTGTACCAACTTTACAAAACCCCAACCCATTGCAATTCCTGACACAAGCACCCTACACTACAACAGAAATACAGCCAAACATACACAAGGGACACAAAACCCAGCAGCCTCCACATTGCTTCCCCCACTTACCCACCCCACTTCCTACCTCCCCTTTAGTGCCACTCTCACCAATTTCCCAAATTTCTATAGTTAGCCTAACAAATATTAACCCTTCAACTCCCACTGTTTATAGATAATACCACCAAGTTGTCTTCTATATAATATATAAACAACTGGTCAGGCATTCAAACTATGAATTAGTTATTGCTAAATTACACCTCCAGGCCAGGGACAGAAATTTCACACCAACCTAGCTAACAACTAAGACAGTCACAACACAAAAATTATATCAACAGAAAGAAAACAGGCAACTAAAACCACCAACTAGCCTATCAAGAACATAGTTGCACAGTACGAAGTCAAGTGATGGGAAGAAGAAGAAGGGATGGAAACCACTCTCCTCAAAAAAATAATTCAATACAGGATTCAGAGGGAAATGAAGAAAACAGACAGCCAGTTCCTGACCCCAACAAACAATGATGAACAACACTAAGGAACCCAGCAATGCCCACAAAAACACCCTCAAAGAAGAAATCTTGCAAGAAATCACTGAGAATTTCATGGAGAAGATACTAGACATGGATAACCAAAATGTACAAGATGCATTCAAGAAATCAAAAATAAAGAACATGAGAAGACACAGAAGCAAATAAATAAACTCAGAGGTTCCCTAAACAAACAGCAAAGTGAAACAGGTGACACTGTAAGTACAGAAATATATGAATTAAAGATGAAAATAAAAAATATTAAAGAGGAGGTGGCCAAAGATATGGAAAAGCTCAGAAAAAAAGAGTAAGAAACATAAAACACAGTGGAAGGTCACTCTAGCAGATTAGAACAAGTGGAAGACAGAATCTCAGAACTTGAAGATAAAATACAAATTAAAGAAAAAACTGAAGAAATGTTATTAAAACAACTCAAGAGCTGTGAAAGGAAGATGCAAGAACTCACCAAAAGATTCCATCAAAAGACCAAACTTGAGAGTCATGGGTATTGAAGAAGGAGGTTCAAAATGCACTAATGCATTAATGAGGGCATTAGTCACCTGAATAGATCTATAACACAAAATGAAATTGAAATAGCAATAAAGAGTCTCCCAAAAAAGGAAAGTCTGATGGATTCTTTGCTGAATTCTATCAGACATTTAAAGAACTAGTATCAACACTCCTTAAACTTTTCCATGAAATATAAAGGGAAGGAATACTACCTAACTCATTCTATGAAGCCAGTATTACACTCATCCCAAAACCAGACAAAGACACATCCTAAAAGGAGAACAATAGATCAATCTCCTTAATGAACAATGAAGCAAAAATCCTCAATAAAATAATGGCAAACCAAATTCAACAATATATCAGAAAGATCATTCACCATGACCAAGTCAGCTTAATCCCAGGGATGCAGGGGTAGTTCAAATACACAAATCAATAAATGTAATACAGCACATTAATAGAAACAAAGACAAAAACCACTTGATCATCTCAATGGATGCAGAAAAAATCCTTTGAAAAGATTCAACACCACTTCATGATAAAGTCTTAAGAAAACTAGGAATAGAAGGAATGTACCTCAACATTATAAAGGTTATATATGACAAACCTATAGCCAACATCATACTTAATGGAGAAAAACTGAAACCATCTCCCCTAAAATCAGGAATGAGACAAGGGTGCCCACTCTCTCCACTCCTACTCAACATAGTCCTGGAATTTCTAGCTAGAGCAATAAGGCAAGAAGGAGTCATAAAAGGAATACAAATAGGTAAAGAAACTGTCTAAGTTTCCCTATTTGCAGACAACATAATCCTGTACGTCAAAGACCCAAAAAACTCTACCTCAAAACTTCTAGATAAAATAAACACCTTCAGCAATATAGCAGGATACAAAATCAACTTACAAAAAATCAGTAGTCTTTCTATACACCAACAATGAACAAATTGAGAAAGAATACATGCAAATAATTCCATTTACAATAGCCTCTTTAAAAAATCAAATACCTAGAAGTAAACTTAACAAAAGATGTGAATGACCTCTACAAGGAGAACTACACACTTCTGAAGAAAGAGATTGAGGAAGACTATGGAAGGTGTAAAGATCTCCTAGTGCTCACGGATTGGTAGAATCAAAATAGTAAAAATGGCTATACTACAAAAAGCAATCTACATGTTCAATGCAATTTCCATAAAATCCCAATGACATTCATCACAGAGATTGAAAAATCTACCCCAAAGTTCATTTGGAAACACAAGAGACTGTGAATAGCCAAGTCAATACTCAGCAAAAAGAGCAATGCTGGAAGTATCACAATACCTGACTTCAAACTATATTTCAGAGCAATAACAATAAAAACAGCATGGCACTAGCACAAAAACTGATATGATGACCAGTGGAACAGAATAGAGGACTGGGATATGAATCCACACAGCTATGCCCACCTTATTTTTGCAAAAGTGCCAAAAACATATTACAGAGAATAGATAGCCTCTTCAACAAAAGTTGCTGGGAAAAGTGGTTATCTGCCTGAAGAAAACTGAAGCTAGATCCATGCCTATCACCCTGTACTGGTATCAACTCAATGTGGATCAAGGACCTTAATATCAGACCTGATTTCTGGAGTTAGTACAGGAAAGAGCAGGAAACCATCTGGAAGTGAAGAATTCCTCAGTAGAACTGCAGCAGCCCAGCAACAAAGAGAAAGGATAGAAAAATGGGACTACATGAAATAAAAAAGGTTCTGCATAACAAAAGAAATGGTCTCTCAACTGAAGAGACCACCCACAGAGTGGGAGATAATATTCACTGGCTATACGTCAGAAAAAGGACTGATAACCAGAATATACAGGGAGCCGAAAAAACTAAACTCCCCAAAATCAATGAACCAATAAAGAAGTGGGCAACTGAACTAAACAGAACTAAATGGCCAAAAAACACATGAAAAAATGCTCACCATCCCTGGCCATAAAGGAAATACAAATCAAAACCACACTAAGATTCTACCTCACTCCTGTTTGAATAGCTATCATCAAAAACACCACCACCAACAAATGTTGGTGAGGATGTGGGGCGGGGAGTGGGGTGGGGATGAAGGAACCCTCACACACTGCTGGTGGGAATGCAAGCTAGTACAACCACTTTGGAAAACAATATGGAGGCTTCTTAAAGAACTAAACATAGATCTGCCATATGATCCAGCAATCCAACTCCTAAGGATATACCCAAAGGACTGCGACTCAGGTTATTCCAGAGGCACCTGCACACCCATGTTTATTGCGGCACTATTCACAATAGCCAGGTTATGGAAACAGCCAAGATGCCCCACCACTGATGAATGGATTAAGAAAATGTGGTATCTATACACAATGGAATTTTATGCAGCCATGAAGAAGAACGAAATGTTATCATTCGCTGGTAAATGGATGGAATTGGAGAACATCATTCTGAGTGAGGTTAGCCTGGCCCAAAAGACCAAAAATCGTATGTTCTCCCTCATATGTGGACATTAGACCAAGGGCAAACACAACAATGGGATTAGACTATGAGTACATGATAAAAGCAAGAGCACACAAGAGAGGGGTGAGGATAGGTAAGACACCTAAAAAATTAGCTAGCATTTGTTGCCCTTAATGCAGAGAAACTAAAGCAGATACCTTAAATGCAACTGAGGCCAATAGGAAAAGGGGAACAGGTACTAGAGAAAAGGTTAGATCAAAAAGAATTAACCTAGAAGGTAACACCCATGCACAGGAAATCAATGTGAGTCAATACCCTGTATAGCTATCCTTATCTCAACCAGCAAAAACCCTTGTCCCTTCCTGTTATTGCTTATACTCTCTCTACAACAAAATTAGAAATAAGGGCAAAATAGTTTCTGCTGGGTATTGAGGGGGTGGGGGGAGAGGGAAGGGGTGGAGTGGGTGGTAAGGGAGGGGGTGGGGGCAGGGGGGAGAAATGAACCAAGCCTTGTATGCACATATGAATAATAAAAGAAAAAAAAAAGAAATTACAATCCAGGAGAAAAAAAAAAACTAAACATAGATCTGCCATATGATCCAGCAATCCAACTCCTAAGGATATACCCAAAGGACTGCAACTCAGGTTATTCCAGAAGCACCTGCACACCCATGTTTATTGCAGCTCTATTCACAATAGCCAAGATATGGAAACAACTAAGATGCCCCACTACCAATGAATGAATTAAGAAAATGTGGTATTTATACACAATGGAATTTTACTCAGCCACAAAGAAGAATGAAATTTTGTCATTCTCAAGTAAATGGATGGAACCAGAGAACATCATCTTAAGCGAAGTTAGCCAGGCTCAGAAGGCCAAAAATCGCATGTTCTCCCTCATCTGAGGATTATAGACCTTAAACAAATGCAGTAACATTATTGGACATGGGTCACATGCTAGGGGGAGAATGCATACAGGAGGAATAGGGAGAAGGTAGGAAACTTAAATCTTGAAAGTGTTTGATGTGCCCAGTGTAGAGGAGGGCATAATGTAATCTTAAGCTGACAGAGGCCACTATGGGAAGGTGACCGGGAAGTACTGAAGAGGTCTGGTAGAGATGAACAAATGTGGGTTGTAATACACATGTACATGGAAGCAATGCTAGGAATCTCTCCATATAGCTATCCTTATCTCAAGCTAGCAAAAATGCTATCTCCTTCTTATTATCTCTTATGTTTTCTCTTCAAAAAAATTGGAGAGGAGGGCAGAATAGGTTCTGCCTGGAAGTGAGGTGTGTTGAGGGGAGTGGGAGAGAGATGGCCCAAACAATGTATATACACATAAGAATAAATGTATAAACAATTTAAAAAAACAAAGGAATCATCAATCATTTATTTTTGATGGGAAAAGAGATCAGGAAAAGCTTACTAGATAGAGTGATAATAGTGGTTGAATGGGGAAGGAAAGGAAGAAGGAAGAAGGAAGGAGATCCCATGCCTGAAAAGCAGATGGGCAATTCACACCAGTATAAAACAGCAAGTTGCTTTTTAATAGAACCCCATGCAACATATTATGATTTGGGGGATTTGATTTAAGCATAATGAAGAGTAATTGTAGTGGGATAATAGGAGCCAGATTAGGAAGACACTTCAAGCAAAATTATTTTAAAACTGTCCTGTATCATTACAATTTTTCAATTCTACTTATAAACTCAGTTATAAGCTAAGTAAGATTTGAAAAAACTAGTACATATAAGTGAATATAGATGCACAAGAAAATCAAGAAATAGCCTGGACCTGAAGATTTCATTCCTATTTTATTGTACTATAATTTTAATCTCAATTTTTATCTTCAGGATATAAATAGATGAAGATGGATTTTGTCTTAATGATCATATTTGTGGCCTCATTTTGGCTCCTTGACTTGCTCACATGTGAACACTTTTTAGAAGGAGAAAACAACCTATTTCTTTTCTTCAGGTCCACCCAATTGCTAGTTCAGTCCTATTAAATTTTCTTTTTTTTCCTGCTTTCTCTACATTAGAAGCACACTTGCATATAGCTGGTAATTCCCCAAGTATGAAGCATTCAAAACAGGAATTTTCTCTTACCTGCTTATTTCTGCTAAAATGAATTATAAATTCAACTGCACTCAATTTTTATTTTTTATTTTAAGAAAATATAAAATAGTGCCATGCATTTAGCAATGATGATTGTGTGTTATGAACTAAAACTGAACAAATCCAATATTATATTGTAATGTTATTTTACTCCACTTTGATGGTCTGCAATCTCATTCAGAGTGAAAACCAAAGTCCTCCAGGGTCCTGGCTGGTCCAGGAATAGCTAATGCTCTGGTTTTATCTACTGGTATTTATTCACTCTCTGCAGCATGCACTAATAGTGATTCCTAAAGCATGCTCCCACCTACCTTCCCTTATGCTTGCTGCACACTTTGCCTGAAACTCTGCTTCTCCAAAAAAGAAAGTCATTTTTTCCCCTCACTTCCTCCAGCTTTCTGTTCAAATGTCCTCTTATCCATGAGGAGTTCTTTGAACACACTGTATAAAATAGCACATATTTGAAAATACAAAAATTTTGCAGTGTTATTCATCTTAACCTGGTCAGTCCTCACTCTATGAACCAAGATTCTGCCTATAATTCCTTTACCTAACAATCAGAAATTAACCAATGAGATTAATTTACCATTTTCATTAAAAAATAATGACAAAGGGTAAATTTTTGTTATTAAATTTTCTGGTCCAAAAGCAGTGGGTTAAATAACCACAATACACAAGTCTCTGGTGCCATTCCTTTCCAGTGCATCACTCAGCACCTACTCCAGACAAGGCAATGTACTGGATGATGAAAACTTCCTGAGAAGAGGAAGATCTCAGTCATGTCTTGCAGAATTTAGAATCCAGCATGAGAATGTAATGTCTTTGCAGATATGAAGAAAAACAGCAGTAGTCCACAAAGAATGAGAGTAGAAGGAATGTTTAAGATAATTAGAGATTAGCAAGCTAAATGATTAAAAAAAGGTCACTGATAGTGGGAATTCAAAGGCAAAGCTTCAAAGAGGCAATGGGTTTGAGCGGAGATTATGGGTAAGTGTGAGGAAGTTAAGAATGGTGATATGATTAAGTAATAGATAGGAAATGAGCAGGGTGCTTGGGAAGCATATGGCTGGAGTGATGGATTTGTGTAAGATCAAGGAAGAAAATAAGCCATAATGTCAAATTGAGGCTCTGCATGGGACAAATTTCCCAGTGCTTCAAATAGATAGAACTGGAAGATGCAGGGACTGACATATTTATGCCTGTATGTTCAGTTGTCTATGGGGATATTTAATGAAACACAATGTGGAATGTCTGGTACTTGCTTATTAATCCCTCCTTTTGTTCTGCTTTTCCTTAAAGAATAATAATGTGGGACTGGAGGTGTGGTTCAAGCAGTGGAGTACCTGCGTGAAGCCCTGAGTTCAAGCCCCCATCCCACCAAAACCAACCAAACAAAAAGTGCTGATACCAAGAATAGAAATGTGACTAAGTCTTGAGTTTTACATTTCTGAAAAATTTTGGTGGGCCTATTTTATATTATTTCAGGGTCCCATTATTTAATAATATATTAAAAAACAAATATACATTTGTATCAGATTTTGAGTTATTAATTATCCTCCACATAGTGTATAGGCATATTTATGTAGCCACTGTGTGATTTATTCAGAATTCTGAATTGTAGGTAAAATGTAATTAAGCACTATTAAGAGTATTTTGCTTGCTCTGTATTCTGGAATAAAAGCTAGAGCTCATGTATTTGTTTATTTTTCAGATACAGTTTAAAAATTTCCAAGACTTTTTTAAAAAATGAGTTATTAATGAGTGTAAAATCAACACAACCTCGCTATGTAAGTTCTAATAGAGCCCTCTTCGTCCAGAGGGGAAGGTGAAAAAAGAAGAATTTGGCTTATTCTGTAGTGTGTTAGCTAGGAAACAAGGCTTTGTTGACATAGGAAAGAAAGGGAAGCCCCAAGCCAAGGCCCTGATAATTCCCTGAGGGAATTATCTTGTTGCTTCCTGGGGTCTGGCTTGCTGTAGCCATCAAGGTGTTAACACAAGTAGTGCTTTTCTTATCTGCTGGCCCACAAGAGGGTGAGGTGTGGGCAGAAGTAGATGATTGGAAGGTGATCAAGAGGGGATGATGGGGTCTGAGCTCTTCCCTAAGTGTTAGTACAGATAAATTCTCCTCTGCGTCTTTCAGACCTCATTATGCTTCTAGTTAAGAAACTCTTGTCAAATAAATGGGAGCTGTGGCGTAAAGACCATTCCTCCGCTGTGATAGTAGAATTGAGAGGCTGCTCCAGCAACCAGAAGGATCTGGCACATAGCTGTAGACATGGAAGGACTCAGTACCAGAGGCCTTAAGTGACCTCAAGCTTATCATTTAAACTAAGTTGCAGCAGCCAAGACAGAAAAACAGAAAACCAATTCTCTCCCTCTCTCTTTGTACACACACACGTATGTGTGCATATTCTCTCTCTATATATACATATATATTTATATTTATACAAATATTATAATATTATATTTATATTTATATAAATATAATATTATTTATATTTTTATATATTTATATATCTGGGATCATATAATATTACACATAATGAACAGTTATTTTTGTACTTATAACTCAACTAATAGAAAACAATCTTGTCTTTGAGAGTTTTCCCTTATGGTTAGAAAATAGGAAGGGAAAGGAGAAATAATATTCACCCCCAGGAGTCTCTCTGGCACGAACGTCCTGGGTAATAGTGGGGAAAAGGCAAACTCAAAGATATTTGGGTTTGGAGAACAAAATCACTAGGCCTATGCTTTTTTGAGGTATATTCTATCCCATGCAAACAAATCAAAGCAAACCTCTAAGCACTAGGATATTGGAAGGTCACAGTTCCTGGCATGATGCCTGATGCTTGTCAATCCCTTGACAAATGTTAATTTTTCCTCCCTGTCTTGTCACTAGTAAGCATACATATGCCTTCAAAACAAGTAATTTAATGCATAAAATCCAAATTTACACAACAAATAAGTCAGATGCTACTTTATGAAAGTATTTTTGTTTTCCTTCACAAATTGATTAACACATTTAAACTATCATTCAACCTACAAGAATCTGATTTGCACATATTTCAAGGATACACAAGCTATGCAAAGTGAGGTAAAACTGCAGATATGTTTTCCAAATGTGAGTAAATCTAATTTTGATTAGTTGAATCAAATACTAAATTTCCTTAGAGAGTTGGTTATTTGAAAGGGCCCCAAGGTGAATTCTTTTGGTAAAACATAAACTCTTTCTGAATGGTGAAAAATTTGAGAGAAATTTGATGACAACTTCTCCTGGCCAGAAAGACATGCTTGTCAAGTTTCCCAAGAGTGGAGACTAGGCAAAGTTCAGAGAAGAGCTCAGGGAGGGTGAAATAAACAGCAGGTTATAAGAGGAATGGGCAGACCTTCAAACAAATCTGTATAGATTTCTAACCTTGGCTAGAAGACAGATGCATAAACACAAAATCATGCATGTATGTATTTTTTATTTGGGGGATTTTGATAAGGAGTTTTCCTTGTGTGTGTACTAGCTGCATTTTAGAAATTCAAAATGCAGCATTGAACGAAGGTATGTGCACATTAAGAAAAACCCTTGGAAAAGAAAAACCCTTGGGAAGACAAGAGTGAAGGCATATAAAGGAAAAGCAGACAGAAGATACTGTTTGAAAAGAGAGTGTGGTATAACAGGAAGACAATAAAAAGAGACTTTCAAGAAGGAGAGAGTGGTCAATGAGGCTAGTTGATGCAGTAAGTCAAGTCAGATAATGTCGAAGTGGTGTCTTTTATGTTTAGAGATAGTGGCATCCTTGGGGACCACTGACAGACTAGTGTCAGTGTGGCAGGAGAGGCGTGTGGAAGTAGTTGACACACGTCTCTCAAACAGCAGCTGTCCCACAGACTGTTAATTACCAAGTACTATGCAACAAGAGTAGATCCTCCTGGGGAATCTCAACACAAGCTAGTGTGTTTCTGTTTCAGAAAAGACCAGTGTGCTCAAAGATACCAACATAGGAGTGACAAATGTGTTTTATTGTGGTAAACATGGATTCTTGACTTGCTGATGCATATCAACTTGCCTATGTATATATACATATATATATATATATATATATATACACATATATATATATATATACACACACATATATATATATATACATACATATATATATATATATACATATACATATATATATATGTATGTATATATATACATGTGATACTGGGGTTTGAACTCAGGGCATTGCACTTGCTTGTACTGCTTGAGTCACACCTCCAGCTCTACATATGATTTTTTGCAAGTAAATTTTAAACTTTTTTCTCAGAAAAAAGTTCTGAATCTCTTTGTTTAGAATACCATGTGGTGGTAACACATGATTTCTGAGATTATTTTTAGATAACACTTAGTTCTGGTCTCTTCTACCCCAGTTTCTATGTCCTTGACACTGGAGAATTACTAAACTTACAGTAATTATATGTATTTATTAGTGGTTCATTCATTTGTTCACTTATTCATCAAATATTTATTGAAAGAAATCATTATTTCTAGCACTCTGACATAGAATCAGGATATGTAGGTCATATATCTAAACAACCTGTTAAGTGAAATGAAATAAGCAATAACTTCACGTATGATAGGCTTAAATGCATGCTACATGATGAACACAAGCAAATTCTTAGAAGAGTGCAAACAAAAGAGAAATTGGATCTGATGAAGAGTGCAGGGATTGATTCCAAAGATTTCAAGTAAGACCATGTGATAGGTTCCCTTGACTTTCCCTCCTCTCTCTTACTATTCTCATGTATCCTACTTCTCAAATCTTGAAATACATCTGTTTTTGAAGCCATTTCCCAAGCTTTTAAGTTCCCATAGAGTTTACTACATGGCCTTTAAATGCCAAAATAATGAATATATAAATGTTTCTCCAAGGAATATGAAACCATGTAGTGTTTGGTGGGCATCGGTGTGTAGGACTAGCATCAGATCCTTTTGTGACTGTGAAGAATACCATGGATGGTTTTTGAAGTTAGAGTACATGATCCTTCTGATGGATGGGCAGCAACAATTTGCCCCTTGCCTCCCAGTTATGCTGGGAGAGTCTCCAGACAGCCCCTCCAAGAGTGCACATATCCTGTTTCAGCTTGCAAAGGTATTATCATTAATACAAACAGAGCTGACAACCAAGAGGTGAATGCAAAACTGCCCAAATTGATTTGGGTAGTCAGGAAAGTTGATTAACTGTTATTTTCTGATCTATAAATCAGCAATTTTCAACCTCCTGTGTGTTTCCTATAAAATATCGGTGGCTTTGTTATAAAAGAGCATCTCAGTTTTTATAATGCCCTTGTAAATAATAATTAATTTGGTACGATGAAAGAGTATCCTGCTATAAACCACACAAATCATGTCACATACTTAACTGCTTTGGCACATACATGTATGTCTGTATGTCATAGTGAGCATTCCAGAAGCTTCCATTTCAGAAGACTCATTTACATTAGTTTTCCAATAAAGTTATTATGCATTTACAGAATGATCTTCCTTCTCAACTGTCTCTCCTTAAAAACTACTAATTCTAATAAAAATAAATAAGGATTATATATACAGCACATTTTCAAGTCATAAAATACTTCCATTCTCATTCTATCATTTGATTAACATAATCTGTGACAGAGATATTATCTGTATTAAAAATATTAAAAGTATGATTCAAAGAGAGCAACTTTCCCAAGATCAGCCAATGACTACATTGCAGAAGTTGTTGTTTTTAGTAGCTTCTTAAGCAATCATTGTCATCTTTTGAGGACATTTTATTTTACTAAAGGTAAGAGTCATAGGCCTAGGAGAGGTTCAGTAACATTGGCACCTCCTAGGTGCTTGTTGGAAAGATAGAATCTCAGGATTCATTGCATGGTCTGAGGCAGAATCTACATTTTATAAGATTAGATCATGATTCACAGGTACATTAAAACTTAGGATGAATGAAATAGAATATTTAATTCTTTCATTCATTCATTTATTCAGCACATATTTATTAGGCTAAGTGATATTTACTGAATAACTGATTTGATTTATAATGGCTGATATTTTCAAAGTTAACATAATGATTCCTAAAACTTTTAGATATAGCTCTATAAATGTCTACTTGCTGAGCAATTTTTATTGATTTCAAAAGTCAAGTCCATCAAACAACTAGTTTATTAAAAAAAAAAACAAGCTTTTCTCATTTTTCCAGTGAATTGACACTAGCACAATTTACTGTTACTTTCCCTTGATTTATAGTTCTTATCTGCTTCACAGAAGAGCATTGGACAGAAGCCATAGCCTTCAGGATTCAATGTGGGATTTGCCATGGAGCAGAAGCATAAAAATAGTAAAATGAATACACGAATGATCAAATGAATAATTTTGGAGTATTAAGGGATTATTCAAGGTATCTGCATAACTTCTCTCATCTAATTTAGCTTATTTTATTAATTAGCTTGCTTTCTTGAAAAGATTACCTCTTGATTTCTGCATTTAGGACATAAATGAAAGATGTATTGATTGTTGCTGTGACTTATTATTGCTGCTGACTGTTTAAGTAATGATTTGCTTTTTTCTGGGACTTTGAAAAAGGGGATTGAAAGAAGTAGTTACTCAATAAAGTTTATTAAAAACAGACAGCTATCATTAAACTAAAAATGGAGGCAGACTTCAGAAGCCAGAGCAAAATTAGAATCACAATTGGAGTACTAATTAGCTGAAGGGATATAAGGTCAGAAACTTATTGTTCTCTACTTGTAAAGGTGTTTTTCCTGAGAACTTTGGGTGCTTTTCCTCTCTATCCTTTCACCGTTTATTTAACGATCTTATTTTACATCCAGTCATCTATTTAGAACTTGTACGAGCAAACACAGTTTATAACTATATCCTTGTCCTCTTTGCATTAGTTGACACTACATTTACTTATTTTATCTTAACTCATCATTACTTAAAACACAGTACACCTTTGCTCTAGTCAATTAGATTGCAACTACATTACAAAAAAGGCTAACATTTTAAATGACCTAGTCATTCTGGAGGTTTAGAGGGTCACATGAATTGTCATATACCACTAATTGATCCCCAACCTATCAACAAGATGGTGTAAGTTTTGAATCAACTTTTCAATGGGTTATTTTGTTGCACTATTCAGACATTAGCCATACTGTTTCTACGCAGAGCTTTCATTCAGAAAAGTCTGACCCTAGCAGGCTGACATTTCCAATCTTAATGGGCCATTAAGTGTGGCTCCACATTAAGAACTATATAAAAACTTATTTTTCTTCACACCTCTGAAATTATGAAATTAAGGCTGAAAGATTTATTGTTAGCAATATACAAGGTTTCAATTGTCATAGGCGTTATGCTGCATTAATGGAGATGATATACATTTCTAAGTAAATACTTTTTGATTAATGGCAGAAGAAAATGTTCTGTAGAAGTTACTGAATGTAACAGACTTGGAAATCCATATGAAAGACCAGGAAAAGACATGAAATGCACACATTTTATGAGGTCTAACATCTTTTAGAAGGCCAAACACATGATTTTTGTCTCTGCTGCTGATATCCTGTTGGAGGTAGAAAAAAAAATCATAAGGAGAAAAGGTCACCTAAATTATCAAGTGTTTGTACTTTTATACTGCTAACTTCCAAAAGGATTTAATTGACTTACAGATTGAAACGCCAGAAGACTGGGACAGAAAAAGAAAACCAAGACTAATAAAATTTTAAAGACTTTTGATGCACTCATATGATATGACTGACTTCAGTATTTGAATATTATCCCTGGATCTAAGTTGCTTAAGGAATAAAAGCAAAGACAGAAATGCATTCCTTTAAGAGACTTTTAAGGTTTTCCACCCAAAATTTCCAAGAAATGTAGGGCACTTATTTATTCCAAAAGAGTCAATCTTGTTTCCGGATGCCAGGCAGAAGCAGAACTTGTTGGTTTACATTTCCAGTTTCCATTGCACCCACTCATGTCATGTGGTCTGATGAGTTTTGTCCATGGCTGTCCCCCTTGTTTGGTAGGCCATATAACAAGCATGGGACTCATGACTTAAAGCTGTTTCCTACATGTCTAAGTTCAGACATTCTTCCCCAAGTACAACATTTATGCAAGGATGGGTGAGCTGAGAAAGCTTCTAGCTGCAGCCACAAACTAGGCCATTACCAGTTCTCAAAATCACCACTCAATATAGTAATCTTCCTTTTCTCTTTATGCACTTAGTTTTGGGACCCTTCATGTACTTTTGTTTGATTGACTTTCAATCAGGTTATTTCTTTTCTTTTTTTTTGCAGTACTCAGGACCTACACCTTGTGCTGCTCCACTAGCCATTTTTAGAATGGGTTTTTTGGAGACAGGGTCTTGCAAACTTTACCAGGGCTGGCTTCAAACCTCAATCCTCCTGATCTCTGCCTTCTGAGTATTTAGGATTACAGGCGTTAGGCAACCTGGCTCAATCAGGTTATTCCTGATGATAACACTGAATCTCAGAGGCGTTTCTTTCTTCTCCTTCCAGGAAGATATTTTGGTACTGTGTAAATTCACTCACTTATCTCTTAAGAATCAGCAGAGAGATATTGTGGGAGTTGGTACTTAAGGTCCTGATGGACCACTTAAACCATATTCCACAACAATAAATTACTTGTTGACCTCATTGTATTCATTCATTCAACAAACACTTAAGAGAATCTAAAATCTACCTGGCCCTGCTCTAGTGTCCTAGCAAACAGTAGTGATTAAATCTGACTCAGTCCCCACAATCATGGAGTTTATTTTCTTCTAGAAAAGATGACAATACACAAATGTAAGCTATTTGATGGCAGGTGCCAGTAAAGATCAAAAAAAAGCAATGAGCTAGACAATGAGAAAGGTCATTTTAGACAGAGTTGTCAAAGAAGTGACAATTTAACATTGAATGAAGTGAGGTAATAAGTGTGTAGATTCTGAGAGAAGAAAATTATAGGAATACAAACACAGGTTGAAAAAGTCAGAGCATGCTTGGCCAGGCACACAGAACAGGGAGGAGGCCACGATGTTTGGAGTAGAATGGCCAGGAGTGGCAGATAGTGTGAGAAAGATGTAGAGCCTTGGAAGTTATGGTGAGAGTTCTGAATTGAATTCTTTTAAGAGGTTCGAGATCTTTGCAAGGTTTTGAGGAGAAAACTGAGATAATCTGATTTCTGTTTTATAAAAATACACTGACTATCATGGGAAAACAGTTTGGGAAAGCAAGTTTGGGAAAAATGGAGGAAGGGGAAACAGGGACAATAGTAGAAATAGTTGAGAAAATAATTGACTGTTGGATTTAACGGGATGGAGATTGTTGGCGACCTTGACAAAAGCAATTTCATTAGTCTGGTGGAGACAAAAGCTTTTTATGTAGCTCAGTGCCCCTTGCTTCTTTCATGAACTGTTTTTGAGCCTCTAACGGAATGTGTTTTCTCATTGTACCATTTTTTAAACTGGGCAATTACTATATGCCAAGAAGCATGCTTCTCACAGGCCATGGGGTAAATTTATTATTCATAAATTCAATTTTCACCACTAGATAGGAAAGTGACAGAAGTGTAACACAACACCTGGATCATTGAATGGCTTTGCATATTGCAGTCTCACATTTGCAAGACGTTTGCAATTATTGGCTATTGTCCCATTCCATTCACACAAGGCTCATAGGGGCTGGTGTGGTTATTTTCATTTCCTGAATCAGAAGAGAAAGCAAGGCAAAGGATGAAAATGGAAAAGAACTGTGCTGCTGTAGCAAGGACCCTTACAAATCTAGGGCAGGGTGTTTATGTCACCATGCAACACGAGAGTCTAATAAACCAAGTAAAAGGACATAATTGAGTGACCACACCATAACCCATTCAAATAAACACCCTGACTGGATTTATCTGAATACTTCACATGCACACGGGTGTGTGTGGGGGGGAGGGGGGGTGTCAAATAATTTAATAAGTGCAGCTGTGTTTATTCAACTATGTAACATTCCATATACACATAGAGCACATTTGTGGCTGAAGATAATTCTTAACTTCATTCTTAGAAAAAGCATATGTAGAAAAATCAAACAACCCATGAAAGTCAATTCGCACAGCTTACATACACATAAATATAGAGATACTTAAAGTAAATTTACAGATGAAATCTCTGTTTTGAATCATAAAGCTATTGATTTAACTGAATAACTGAATGTAGTCCATTGAGAAGCAGTTCTATGAATAGTCATAACTATGATTAAAGGGATTAAAAGTCAGATTTACATAAAAAGCCGCAATTAGATATGGTCAAAAAGAGCTAATTGAGTGATAACCTACTGTGTGGACGTATGCAAATGGTTATACTATAGAAAATGATAGCCTATCTTTTCTGGCAACAGAGTAAGGAGCCACATACAGAATCAGATAAAGACAATTCTACTGAACTACATTACGAAAGTGGAGACTGAAATTCTGTTTCAATTCACCAGATATTTCTTAGCATGTGAACAACCATAAAAATGCTAAAATTCTCTCTAAGAGCTTACTCTCTCTTCTCCAAACCCCCTTTTTGCTATTTTAGCCTTGTAATGATGCATGGTATGCATAGGTTCCTCATGAGTGCTATGAGAGTCAGAAGCAAAGGCAGAGGATAGTCAACATTGGCTAGAATGGAATTCTCACACACTTCTGTGCATAAATGGTACAAATGGTGGACCAACTCTTTGGGTTATCATAAAGTTGAACAGGTACCTACTCTACAACCCAGTAGTTCTACTCTTAGGCATTTACACATGAGAAACCTAAACATGTGTTCACAAAATACTTATTCAGGGATGTTTATGGAAGCTTTATTCATAGCAAATAAAAACTAGCAACAACCCAAATGTCCACCAATTGTGATATAGTCATAGAATAGACTATTACTCAGCAGTAAAAAAGAATAAACTACAGATGCATGCAACAACAGAAATAAATCTTAGAAACATTTTAAGAGAAAAAATAGTATGAATAATACATACTGTGCAATTCCATTTACATTAAATTCAAGAATTGACTCTATAGCAATGGAAATTAGAATAATGATTACCTATTAGACAAAAGTGGGGCTTCATGAGTAGGGGACAAGAAAAGATTAAAGTTTATCCACAGAAGTATACATTTGTAAAACCCATCAAAATTTGTATCAAAAATTTGAGTATTTTATTTCATGTAAATTTTAAGTCAACTACAATAAATGGAATGATTACAAGTTTAATCATTAATTAAATTAATCTTCTTTTACATGGCCTCTTTATGTGTACTGCTAGTCATTGCTTTCTCTTAGATTTCACCTCCAATTGATTGATACAACCCAGCAGCTTCCTCATTGGTTTGAGTGGGTGTGTCACTGCTTTGAGACCTCTGGCAGCTCATTCTTCAGCTGGTAATTCTCCTCCTCTGTGATCTGTACAATAAGACTTCATGTACTTCTCATCTTCCATCAAATACCACCCCATTAGAGACTGCAATACCTGTCTCCAGCACACACACAAACATTTTTTCCTCCATGGAATGAGGCAGTCTGTAGCCATGGCCTTTATGTTATTCACTAATGTATCCCTTAACGCCTAGAAAAGGTCTGTACAGAGATATTTTATAAATATTTGTTGAATGACTAAACAGCTAAGCAGAAGTTGGTAAGTTGAGGGTATTTTTTATAAATTTTTTATTAGGATATATTCATTATACAGGAGGGGGATTCATAGTGACAATTCTGACTAGACTTATATTGTACATTATTTACATTGCCCCCATCACAAGTGATATTATAGAGGAGATGCAAACATCAGATGGGAAAACAAACTATTATTCCACCAACCTACTGTTGCACAACAAACTCCCTCTTACTGCCCCTCCAAAAAACTGATGGCTGAAGACATAAAGTTTTACTCACAGACCTGAAATTTGGATAAGCTTAACAGGAACAACCAGTCTCTCTGCTCCACGCAGGGTCACTCTGGTGCCTTGACCAGGGGAGAAAGATGTACTTTCATGATGGTTTGCTCATATGTCACCTGGGAGCTCAGTTGAGCTGGTGTCAGTCTCCTCACAGAGGCCTCTCTACGACTGGCCTCTTCATGGCATGGGGCTGGGTTCCATGCCATGAAGAGTTACAGGGCCGAGGTTGACTGGGAGGGAATGTAAACCCCACTTGTTAGTGGGATGAGAGCCAAAGAATTTAGGGTCATTTTTTACAACCACCACACAAGATGATCTTTGGTATGTTCCACTGTTATGGAATTTATAATCCTGTGATTTGTTGTATTGCAGTTTTTCAAGACTCATGTGAGGAGAAGCTACATAGCACCAAACTAAAGCTATGACCTAACAATCACTAGCTAATAATGCTAATATTAAAGCCTGGGTTTTGTACCAGGTACTGTGTCAAAAGTATTTCATTTACCATTTACTTTTTAATTTATTAAGTATTTTATATCACTGTATATCAGGTATTGTTCTTAGCAAATTAGGAATAAAGACTAATGTAGTCCTTATGAAAATCCTATAATTATGTGCTATTATGATACCTATCCTACAAACTGGAAAATCTCAGCATAAAGAGAGTAAACTCTGCATGGTCACACTGCCAGTGAAGGTGGAGGCAGGATTTGAAACTGTAGTCTAACCCTAGAGCTTATACTCTTTACATCTAGGTCATACAATCACTGCCTTAATCTACCCAGTAACAGAGAATCAAATGTTTAGTAATTGGTTCTGGGTCATATAGCAAGCAAATGTTGGAGCTTGTATTCAAATTCAATGTCTGTGGCTGCAAAACTAGACCTTTTTCCCTATATTGCCCTCATCTTCAGGAGCAGGCAAAGAAAGAAAGGATAGAGAAGTTAAAACTAGAAAAGAGTTCCTCCCATACTGGGACTCCTGGCTAACCTCTGGGAACGCAGGAGCAGAGGTCCACAGGGGTGACAAGAAATCTTAGGAAGATTTCTGGGTCTATTGCTAAGTCATGAATGGTTGCTCCATATTCTCTCTCTCTCTCTCTCTCTCTCTCACACACACACACACATGCACACACACACACACACACACACACACAAATAATTTTCTTTTCCTTTCTAGGACATGACCTGCTGTTTTTCATTGCAACCACCACCTTCAGCTCAAGTGATAAAGGAGGAAGGTGAAGTGATGAAAGTAAACAACTACCCAGGGACCTCTTGTGGTTTAGTCAATTAATTGTTGGCCCTTTGGGGAGAAACGGGATGGAAGAAGAGTGAGGAGCAAAGGAAGAGGAGAAAAAAGAAGTCAACTAATCTCCCAAAGCTGTCAGGGTTCCTCTTGACTTTTTCTAAGATGTCCCCTGTGGCCCATTTAGAGCCATTTACCAAACGTTTCTCAGCTTTCTTTGATTTTCACATCTGCTTTCCTCTTTCTTCCCTGCACAGTCCTATGTTTCCTGGATGCTTGGCCGTCAGCCTTTGATCTTGGTATCCCTGGTTAGCAGCATGCTGTATGTCACCCCCCCACCCCCAGCTAATTCTGGACAATGATGAAATCTACATTCCTTCCTTCTTCAACCTCTTTATCATGAGCTTCCCATCAAGGTTGACATGAGTCAGACAAGCTCTCCCCACAGACCCTCACAGAACTCACTAATTCTTTCATAGGAACAGGGGCTTCAGGCCATACAAGATTCTGGAGTTTTTATGCTAATCCTATAAACTAACCACCCTAAAAGTCAGAGGCCCCAGAGAAACAAACAGGAGTAAATAATTAGCTTAGTATAAATTTCAAGCATAATTAGATTAGATAGTGCAGTTTTCTGCATTAATTTTATTATCACCATTGTTGTCACTATTTGATTTTCTTAAGATTTGCTGTGACACTATGTGTGAGAAGAGCTGGAAAATATATGAAAGACAAGTTAATTTGGGAAAGACTAACTTGAATAGTAAAAAGGCTAAACTGTAGAAGGATTTCAAAGACCCCCAGTTTATTTTTTCTAATAAACTAGAAAATTACTCCAGTTATCTATATTCCTAAGGATCTTAGCATAACTAATAGAATAGATGATTCCCAATAAACTTTTAAATGTAACTGAACATATCTGCAAAATATTTTCCCAAGCAACTCAAATATTTCCATGTGATATTCCCATTATATATTTGTATTCAAATCATTCTTTAATGATGAGTGAGGACAAAGGTAAACCATTTCCTAGGCAAATAATCATAAATTCTGTATAATGAGGATTTTATTGTATTACTTTATACCCTTTGGGAAAATTAATATGTAAAATATTTCTTGTAGTGAAAAGGAATTACTTCCTATACTTTTAAATTACTCATTATTATTAGATTCCCAAAGGAAACTATATCTTATTACTGTTAACTCTTGATATACAAAATAATTTTTGGTCCACATACATTTCCAATTACATTTTAGTCATGATCTATCCCTAATATACAGCATGTTTGAAAGCTTATGGAAATAGTCAATGTAATAGAAGACTGAATTGAGCAACTAGAGGTTTAAGCACCTCACTTTTGAATTATCTGATATTTATGGAAAACTCATAGCATACTCCCCTTATAGGTAATTAAGAATAAACCTTATTCACCCATCACATTAGAAAAAGTCCACAGGAAAGTGAAGGGAAGGGCCCCTAGTTTTACAATGATTCATTAGTAACCAAAGAAGATGAAGTATACACACATCATCTTGCATTAACAAGAAATAATAATGTGTTCTTGGCTGAACTAGCAAAGTTTAGTAAAACACCATGGAACCAAGAAAGATGGCTTTAGATCATTAGTTTTTAAATTGTTCTGTGCTCTGTACATTGAATTATGTTGCAAGAACTGAGTTGAATACAAGAAAAAGGAAACTAAGGTATAAACTCAGAGAAGGCATTAAGAATCAGAGATTCTGCTGTGATTGTGTCCCCCTAAAATTTGTGTGTTGAAGTCCTAACCTCCAAGTGATGAGTTTAAGAGAGTGGACCTTTGGCCTAATACTTTGGGAAGTATTAGGTCACAGAGCAGTGCCTGGTGATTAGGATTGGTGCCCTTATTAAAGGGACCTCAGAAAGCTGTCTCTCTCCTTCCACCACATGAGGACACAGTGGTAGACTATGGTAAGGCAACATCTATGAACCAGATAGCTGACCCTCACCAGATATCAGACCTGGACTTCCAGATCTGTGAAAAATAAATTTCTGGTATTTATAATCTTCCCAGTTTGTGGCATTTTGTTACAGCAACCCAAGTGAACTAAGGTTCTCAAGTGGAATGTGGGGGTATGTAAGGAAGAATGAAGTTTACAGAATGAAAGAAGAATGTCTGTCTAGGCAGTGGTGATTAGCATGTGCTCAGAGCAGACTTCCTCCCTAGAGATAGATATTTCCAGTACTTCTTTGAAGCAGAGAGCTATCCATGTGGAACATGGGGTAGACTGTCCTCACTCAGCCCAGGCAGGGGTTCAACTTTGCTGACTCCCTCTTGTGCTGCTGATGGTGAAGGGTGAAGGCCCTGAAATGCCTGTCTTTGAGCCTCATCCTTCTTCAAGACTCCCCAGAGAGAACTGTCAGTGAGGTGTTCCGGGCCATAAAAAATGATCCTCTTCCTGAGGACTAGATTATCTCACCTGGAAAAATTAAGCATCCTTTCTTCCTGCAAGCATTTGTCAGTGGGACAGGACCAGTTGCTCTCTGTGTTGGCTCTGCCCCTTTCATTGTCAGGCTTCTAAGCTCTGAGATTCAGTTGTGGAGCATTATTGCAGTCTCTGTTCCTCCCTACTGCATTTATCCACAGCAGAGCCTGGTTTCTTATAGCTACAATCTATACACACAATTCTCTTTAAGGGAGTAGCTTTCTGAGACAAATATCTCCCAACTTTTCTTGCTGCCTCCAATGAACCAATAAAACTAACAGCTGCTGTTTGCACAGCATTTACCTTCCAGGGAGCTCAGAGCAATTTCTAGTGACAGATCTAATCCTTTCCTAACCCCTGGGAGGTAACAGGTATTAATGTTATTCCCTTGAATACTTCAGAGGGAGATGGAGTCAATGAACTCGTAATGGTTTGCCGAATGTCAATCAGTTGTTATGTGGCTTGTTCATTCAATTGATTTCTGTTTCCAATTATTTTCTTATGTATTATAAGGTCAGCATATGTTAATTTATTTTTCCCAAATTTGCTTGATGCTAAGATTACCTTGAGCTCTTGATAAGCAAACAACTTCCCTGATCCCTTCCTAGATGTTTCATTCAGTGGGTCTGAGATGGAACCCAGGAATTTGGGTCTTTAATTATTATTCCAGGTGATTTTTCCCTCTCTTTATGATATGTAATATTCCAAGTGTTTATTCTCATTAGGAAAATTTCATTTCTAATAGTAAACCTGTGAATATAATTATGCATCTTTATTGAAAAAGAAGTGTGACCATCATATATACAGAAGGCCCAGATATGAAATCTCCGTTAATCCCACTCTAATTCCCATAGACAAGAGGTATAAGCTGATTAATTTCTTGTATTTCCTTATGCTTTCCAACCACACTTTCTTACTTAAATAATTGAAACCAAAATTATTCATCTGGGATTTGAATGATATACAGAATTTTATTTTTTAACATTTTTATTAGTATATAACATATACTAAGGGGGGGATTATTGTGACATTTCCATATATGCATATAATGTTCCCTGATTTGGTTCATTTCCTCCATCATTCTCTCTCTTCTCTCTCCTCCTTCTTACAATGACTTTGACAGATTTCAATGTTGCATATTCATATATGTGTAGAAAATACACTAAACATATTAACCCTTCTTTACTCTCTTTTACCTTCCTCCTCCCACTAGTAACTTTCCTTTAACATTTCCTATTTTACATTCCTGTCCTTCCTTGTTTAAGTGTATGTTCATTGTTCAGTGGAGTTTAGCTTTGAAATTTTACCTGTAAATGCATTGTACATTAACCAGTTTATTGCCCTCAGTCTCTCTTCCTTACCCCTTTCCCCCGACCCTGTACTGTTCAGCAGTTTTTGTTATGCTTCATTATGTCTTGTTCCTACATGGATGTGTGTATTTCAATATTATTCACGCTATCATTCACTTCTTCTTTCCCTCCTTCTCTAGTATCCTATAACAGTCCTACTATTGAAAACACGTTCTGAATTTATACAGTTTTATACCTATGCTGTGAATTGCTGCCATATGAACTAAGAGTCTTCAAAATAGATCCTTTTCCATTTTGGAAAAATACACTAAGTTTAAGCCTATTTGTAAGTTTAAGTTTATCTTCTTAGCTCCCCACTTGGATTTTGACATTCCTCATTCTGTTCATTCTGTTGTTATTATTTCTATTCTCTTCTCTCTCTCTCTCTGTCCTTCCCCCTTTCTCCATCTTGTTCTCTCTCTCTGACTCTTCTTGTTCTTCCTGAGACCCTCCCAAGTCTCCTTTCACAACTCTTCTTTGACCACTGAGAGGGCAGCACAGCCACCATCCACAGCTCTAAGGTACTATTCTTGAGGCCTCAAGCAGCGTTTCTGTCACCTTCAAGACGGAGCATCAACTACATGTGATTCTACAGTAGAGACAGGAGCAATTCCATTTATCTTGTGTTTCATAAATCTTATTCTCTGGAAGAGAAGGAGAGAGCGAGAGAGAGAGAATGCATGAGAAAGTGTGTGCAGGCCCTGATATGTAGCATTTTAAGATTCAGTGGTGGAAATACTCTCTTGGGGTCAATTTCAAGCTACTAAAGATTTGACAACCAGTTTACTGGATTCATGAGCTATTGTGCTCACTGTGCAAAACCAACCGCAGAAAAAGATAGATCCACTTTCCCCAGATATTCTAATGCTTCCCAATAGGCACTTTATATACTGGTACACAAAAGATTCCTCACTGTTCCTCAGATATAATCTCTGTTGTCCCACCTCTGGACTTCTCCTTATAATGGTCCATTTGCTAGAACACTCTTGCTCTCACCTCTTTAAGGTGTCTCAACTACTTCCTGTTTCCTGAATCCTCATAGCAATCGATCTGGGCCTCCTCACAGCATTTATGACTTTTGATCTTGTATTAGAGTTATTTTTATGCTGGATAAATGCTATGTCCCTACTGTATGTGTGTGTTTCAAAACACTGAAATCAATGCCTAGAGCAGAGCAGAATTTAGTGCCATTTTGACAATTATCTTTTACCTGCTTCCAATGTAATAGGTACTGTTTGAGATCCCAGGAACTAACTTCTGCATTTGAGGAACTAGAGTCCTTGTAGTCAGGTGGGGTAGAAACTCTGGTGTCAAATGGTCCATGGAAGTTGACTATGAACCTAATATATTTGGGATAAATTGATGACTCAATAGATAGTTTCCATGCATACCACTGGAACAATTAGTTAGAATAGGGGTCTACAAATCTTTTCTATAAGATCAGGAAGTAAATATTTTAGGCTTTTCAGTCCATAAGATCTCTGCCCAAATTACTTAGCACTTCCATTGCAATACTAAAAACAACCATAGAGTATACATAAACAAAATAAGTGTGGCTGTGTACCAATAAAACTTTATTTATGAACACTGATAGTGAGCTAATTTGGCCCACATTGGTTATAATTTGTCAACCGCTAGTCTAGATATTTTTGAAAGCACTGATTTCCAAACTTTTGGTGAATTCTTTTGTTCAATTCCCCTTTAGTTGTAATGTTCCTCTTTACTAGTTTAACTTACATAATTCAAACTCACCCATCATGTTTTCTTATTAATAATACCTACATAAGTCTAGTTTTCATTAAATATTATTCTATAATTTTAGCTATCCAGGTTATTGCTAATGCAGCAAGTTTGAAAAACAGAATAAAGATAGATTGCCTAGACATTGCCAATAATGACATTCCTTACAGACAGCAAACAATTGAAGTAAAGTATCCTTGTAAGAGAAGATAACACAGATACTATTACAAAGCAACAGTGACTATTTAGTCTGTGATGCTTATAGATCTTTGCTGGTTTATGATTCCTTATTACTTTCAATGTTTCTTATAAAGTGAAATGAGCCAGTCTCATGAAGACAAGTAGCACATGTTTTCTCTCAAATGTGAAATTCAGAGGGCAAAAGAACATAAAGCAAAAAGGAAACTATTGGGGGCATGGAATGGGACAAGAGGAGACCAAAGGGACAATAAGAGAGGATAATGAGGGTGAATCTGATCAGAGTATGTTATATGTATGTATTGAAAATTTCATAATGAAACAAATTATGTAATTCATATATACTAATAAAATATTTTAAAAAAGAATTTGTATGGATAAAACCTTTCCTGTGTAAATGAGTAATAATTTATGAAATAAATGCCTGGGGTAATGATCCATTCATAGGAAGTAAAGAATATAGTCATCAAAAATGAATTTCCTGCTTTTGGGGCCATGGTAAATAATAGGATTCTTGCCTTGAACGTTCAACTAACCTTTTAAAATTCCTTTGTCCAGGTAATTATGGAAAATAAAATAGCTTTAGATTTTCTTTGGCCCAATCAGAGAAAACTTATACTATCTGTAATTATTAATTATTGGTTAAATGGAATGAAGACATATCAAAACTAAGATAAAGGGCAAACTAGCCATCTATGGAAGACTTCATAAGTCAGTGAATGTGCTTTCTTAATCAAATCTGGAAAATCTTGATTTATCATTTGAATGTGTCTATCAGTTCCTTCTAATAATATTTTTGTTATATGTTTTTTGAACAATCATTCAGCATATTTTATAGAGTCTTAAATATTATCGCATAACCAGTGATTGAGCAAATACCAAAACCAAAAAGGATGAAAACATGCTAATTAACCTAATTGCAATTAGGATATTTGTAAGCAAAACCACATCTTCAAAAAGAGTCAATGACTGGTAAGAATCTGAATAGTCCTGGGACTTTGTAAAACTAAAAAGCTTCTGCACAACAAGAGAAATGGTCTCTAAACTGAAGAGATCACCCACAGAGTGGGAGAAAATATTTGCCAGCTATACATCAGACAAAGGACTGATAACCAGAATATACAGAGAACTCAAAAAACTAAACTCTCTCAAATTAATGAACTGATAAAGATGTGGGCAACTGAACTAAACAGAACTTTTTCAAAGGAAGAAATTCAAATGGCAAAAAAACACATGAAAAAATGTTCACCATCTCTAGCCATAAAGGAAATGCAAATCAAAACCACACTAAGATTCCACCTCACCCCTGTTAAAATAGCCATCATTAAAACCACCACTAATAACAGATGTTGGTGATGATGTGGGAAGAAAGGAACCCTTATACACTGCTGGTGGGATTGCAAACTAGTGCAACCACTCTGGAAAACAATATGGAGGCTTCTTAAAAATCTGAATATAGATCTGCCATATGAGCCAGCAATCCCACTCTTGGGGATATACCCAAAGGAATGCAATTCAGTTACTCCAGAGGCACCTGCACACCCATGTTTATTGCAGCATTATCCACAATAGCCAAGTTATGGAAACAGCCAAGATGCCCCACTACTGACGAATGGATTAAGAAAATGTGGTATTTATACACAATGGAATTTTACTCAGCCATGAAAAAGAATGAAATCTTATCATTCTCAAGTAAATGGAGGGAATTGGAGAACATCATCCTGAGTGAGATTAGCCAGGCTGAGAAGACCAAAAATCATATGTTCTCCTTCATATGTGGACTTTAGATCTAGGACAAATACAGCAATGTGGTCGAACTTGGGTCACATGATAAGGGGAGAGCATGCACCGGAGGTATGGAGATAGGTAAGAAACCCAAAACATGATATCCCCACTGCAGAGGAACTAATACAGAAACCTTAAAGTGACAGAGGTCAATATGAGAAGGAGATCAGGAACTAGTGAAAAAGTCAGTTAGAGATGAATCAACTTGGGATGTAACACATTTGTACATGGAAGCAATGCTAGGAATCTCTCTGTAAATCTATCCTTATTTCAACTAGCAAAAATGTTTTGTCTTTCTTATTATTGCTTATACTTTCTCTTCGACAGAATTAAGATAAGGACAGAACAGATTCTGCCTTGAAGTGAGGAGTGTTGGGGGGGGAGAGGAAGGAGGGGAGGGGCGTGGGGAGAAATGGCCCAATGTATGCACATATGAATAAATGAATAAAAAAAAGAATCTGGATAAGTCCTTGATGTTTTTCCTGAAACTTTAGCTGAAGGAGGAGCTAAAGCAGTGATTGTAAAAATATTAACTTTCCATTCTCCTAGAAGAACAAATTATTTCATAACCAGGGTAACAAGTAGCCACTAGAACAAGTTTTAAGCCTACCTAATCCACAAGTAAGAGTCGTACAGCCATGCAGCCATCAAAATTGGTTCTAAACATATTTAAAAGTTTAATCAAATCAAAGACAATTCTTTTCATGAACACACTTCTATAAACCAACCAACTAGTGGTACCTCCTTGCTAGTAAGAAAAGAACTCATTCACCAAACATAAGTTTGAGTGCCATACAGTCAACAACAGTCTTCCTCAGATAACCACACTTTTATAATTCCTAACAATCCAGTCAGAACTCTGAAATTCTGAATCCCAGAATGCCATGTTTCTTAAAAATCCTTATATAAGATCTACGGTTTTCCTTTCCTGAAGAATCGGTGACTCAGTAACACGGATCTCCTTTACTTACTCAGCAATACATTTACATACATTTAACATGTTTTGTTTATTTCACCGTTTTGAGGGAGGACTAAAACAAGATAGAAAGGGCTGTCTAGGTACTAGGGATAACTTAGGAAAAGACACAGAGACACAAAAGTATTTAGTGGTTTCTGGAATACAGAACTCCAGTGGTGGGAGTTGGGAATGTTACCTGTAAAACAAATTTTGAACTTGAGAGGCCCATGTAAAAAGATCAAATTTTATCTTCTAGATGTTCTTGAATCATTTCATATTTTAAGTTGGAAGGTATTATAATTAAATTTGAGTTTTAGGGTCTGAAAAAATGTAGTGTTAGGGTTAGTAATAGAGGAACTACTATGTTAGATATTATTAAATCTATTGAATCTTATGATTTATTGAGTGAGAGAAGTAAAGAAACTAGAATCAAGGGTGAGATTTCTAACTTAAGTTATTTATCCAAAGGAAGAAATGAAAGAATGAATGGGATAAATTTCTGCAAAATTGGGTTACTGCCAAGTGTTGACAATAGAAAAGTATAAGCATGCATTAAATTATTTTCAAAGTTTCACACACTCAGCAACCCACTTAGACCCTTCTATTCATAGATCACCCCCTTGAACACCCACCTATATCAAGAAAGCCAACCTGAGCCAAGTAATAAAAGTATATTTTTCCTCAGTGCTTGCTCCTGTTTCCTTATCCTGGGTCTTGTATGCATTTCCCCAGAGAATTCCTATAGCTCCTAAACAGGACACTCTTCAATTCTGCTCTGTTACCCTAGGGCTATGCACCAAGGGAAGCCTCTGTTCTGGGCTCTGTCCTTTCCTCATTCCCCATCTAAACAGACCTGTCTTACGAAATTTTTGGTGAATTAGGAAGCAAGCTCTCATTTAAGCATGGAAGAAAAGTTCTGGTACTTAGGCTTTAACAAACAGAAAAGGCTTTGCAAAAAGATTTACCAAAACCTGAGATGTAATTCATTAACACTATTATCTTGGAACTTTTCAGTACTCTTATTGCAGGGTATGTTATAACTCATTAACGCATCCAGAAAAGAAAATGCAGAAATGCCACCAAGATGTGTACTAAAAAACTTATGTTGAGATGTCTACCATTAATCTATCCATTATCACTGCATGCCCTCCATCCCCAATTCTTTCTCTCCTTCTCTCTCTACCAAACTAATATGATGATTGACAAGTAATTCTGCTCTCTTTTTAGAACAGTTCTACCTACTTGGCAACATCATTTATATCTTAAAACTTTACACACACACACCCAGGAATGAGGGAGAAATTATGAATAACATGTATTCCTTTACTGACGCAGGTGCCAGCCAGTATCAGTGGGAGCTCATAGTAATATTCAGTGTCCAGTGACTGATCCTACTTTTTAGGTCTTTGCTAAGTGATTTATGTGAAAATCATGTAAAGAAGTACCTCTGTTATCTCCACTTACAGATTTGGAAAGTGGAAAATTTAACAAGCATACACAACTAGTTGTAACTGAGATTAATGTAGATTTATCTACTTTGATGCTCTATCTTTTTATTGCTGCATTATATTATTTTATCCAGCTCTGATAGTCTGCTTTCCATCACCATATCAAATACTTGAGAGAATCAATGAGAATAGATCAATTTTGGCTTACAGTTTTGGAGATTTCAGTCCATTGTTGGTTGGCCCTATTGGACCTATTACAAGGCAGCACTTGATGGCAGGTGTGCATACAGAGTAAAAGTCACTGATCTCATGGCCAAGGAGTAAAAGTGAAAGTGGAAAGGGCCTGGGATTCTAAAATTCCCTTGGAAATCCATGCACCTAATGACTTGAAGACTGTCCTCTAGGCCCAACCTCTTAAAGGTTCCACAGTGTTCTTGTTATGATTTGAATCTGAAATGTCTCCCCAAAGACCATGTGCTAAAAGCTTGGTCTCCAGCTCATGGCATTATTGGGATGTGGTAGAAACTTTAGGAAATGATGCCTAGTTGGAGAAAGAAAGTCACTAGGTTTATGCCCCTAGTTTACCTTGTCCTTGGCCCCTTTCTTGCTCTCTCAATCTCTCTTCTTCCTGGCCTCCATAAGGTGAGCCACTTTGTTCCTCCACATGGTCCTTGTCATGATGCTCAGCCCCACCACAGCCCAGAAACACTGGAGCCAAATGGCCAGGATCTGAAATATCTGAAACAATGAGGCAAATTTATCTTTCCTCTTTTAAGCTCATTTTCTCAGGTTCTCTGTCACAGCAACAGAAAACTAACACACTCTTAATAGCACTACTCCATGGAACAAGCATCTTCCTTTGGGGGCCATTTAAGATCCTATAATACTAATACAGATCCAGGAGCTAATATTCAAGATAGCAATAGCACAGGATCCATCCAAATATTCTTCCTAATTTTCAAGCATTGCACTGACCTCTCCTTACTCACTGAAGTATATTTTCATTATACTCCAATGTTTGATTACATGATTTAAATTTCAATTAATCCATGTCCGCCTTTCTACTTTACCCAAGCATTAGTATATTTTAATTCTTCCATCTTAATTTTAAAGCCAGAATGTCTGACTTTGGTTCCTGTTTTTCTAATTATAGGTGTTTTCAGGTAAGTTGCTTCACCTCTATGTGTCTCAGTCTCTCCCCAACTATGAAATGGGGCTAGCAGTAACACTGACTCAGAAAGGCCCATGACCATGCCCGCTCGAGGACCACTGGCAAGGATGTGGGGGAAAAGGAACCCTCATTCACTGCTGGTGGGAATGCAAACTAGTGCAACCACTCTGGAAAACAATATGGAGGCTTCTTAAAAACCTAAACATAGATCTGCCATATGATCCAGCAATCCCACTCCTGGGGAAATACCCAAAGGATTGCGACCCAGGTTACTCCAGAGGCACCTGCACACCCATGTTTATTGCAGTGCTATTCACAATAGCCAAGTTATGGAAACAACCAAGATGCCTCACTACTGATGAATGGATTAAGAAAATGTGGTATTTATACCCTATGGAGTTTTACTCAGCCATGAAGAAGAATGAAATCTTATCATTTGCAAGTAAATGGATGGAACTGGAGAACAGCATCCTGACCGAGGGTAGCCAGGCTCAGAAGATCAAAAATCGTATGTTCTCCCTCAAATGTGGACTTTAGATTTAGGGCAAAGACAGCAATGTTGTTGGACTTGGGTCACACGCTAAGGGGAGAGCACATATGGGAGGAATGGGATAGGTAGGAAACCAAAACATTAAAGTGTTTGTTGTCCTCACTGCAGAGGAGCTAATACAGAAACCTTAAAGCGACAGAGGTCACTATGGAAAGGTGATAGGGTATTAATGAAAAGGTCAGGTAGAGATGAACCAATTCGAGTTATAATACACTTGTGCATGGAAGCAATTCTAGGAATCTCTCTGGATAGCTATCCTTATCTCAACTAGCAAAAACACTTTGTCTTTCTTATTATTGCTTATGTCTTCTCTTCAAAAAAATTGGAGGAAAGGGCAGAACAGGTTCTGCCTGGAAGGACGGAGGTGGGGGGGAGAGAAGAAGGGGGCGGGGGACAGGGGGGAAAAATGGCCCAAACAATGTATGCACATATGAATAAATGAATAAAAAAAAAGGACTACAGTTGCATGCAGCAATACTATGCTCATCTGAAGTGTTTCAGAGGATACAAGCCTATTGGGGTTCTGAGATGCCTTGAAGCCACCAGTGCCTGAGACTACATCTCCTCCTATGCCTTTATCCTGGTTTGTGACTTCCTTTTTTCTTCAAATGTATGTCAAAAGTTCTTTCTGCTTTTATTATACCAACATTAAAATGTTTATTGGGGGGAAGTTCTACATGTACCATTAAGCCAAAGACTTCACTACCCTAAGAGTGATCTTAAGCCACACAAAGACTCTGTGTTCCTTTCTTATGGGTTATCTGATCATTTCTTCCTTCTCTGGTACCCTTCCTGGGACTTTAATTTGTTAACTTCCATGTGCTATACCAGCATATAGAGTGTTGTCAAGAGTCAAGAAATGAATACAATCATTATTGGTCACATAACTTTGTCCAGAAAAGCAAAATTAATAGTAAATAAAATGGTGTGCTGACAGAGTTGTTTAAATATTCCGGCTGCAGTGAGTAGAGCGATCTTTAGTCTAAGAGTGTGGCTGTAGTGTGAGCTGGGGAGACGAGATTTGACCTTGGCTCTCCCTGGATTTGATGTGGTCTTGGGCATTTTAATGGCCCCACGTCTGAAGTCCAAGAGGCATCACCTTTCATTCCCAAGAGCTGTGAAGTAAATTAAAGCAAAGGCAGATCTTTGGCCCCCAGTGGGAGGAGCAGAGATAGTTGAAAGTTCATCTGAGCAGACTGAGGGTCTCAAGCATCCTCACATCATTACAAGTTCAAGTCACAGCTTCCAAGACTTGCTTTCAAGCCTGAAGCAAATGTTTTTGGAGAATTTAGGATCATCCACTGGGATGTTTTTGAGCTGTAGTTCACCAAGGAATTTGACTTTAAAGCTTTCACTTCGGCTCTGGTTAGCTTCAAGCACGGGATTATATTTAGAACTGCTATTTTATTTTCACACTTTAGGGCCCACGAGCTTGAACAAGTTCTCTTGGGGCTTAAAAAGTCTAAAAACAAAATAAGTCTCTCCTTGCAGGCTATTCTTGAGATAGATTTAAACAAGAAGGAAAAAATATCAAGGGAATGGAAAGGCAAACGTTAGAGATTAAATTATTTGATAAAAACAGGCACAATAAACTGTAGTTGATTATCCTTCACTTTGCTTTTGCTGAGTACAGAGTGGACCCAAGGTACATTCCACTTTGTATGTTTCAGATATTCTTTAGCAGAATTGTTCCCGTGGCCTCATGTTCTATGAGGACTTTTTGAGGGTAGAGACTCCTCTGATATTTCACCATTTGAGGCTTTAGCAATACACAGTTAATGTCCTTCATTCTTTGGGAAGGGGGTATCATTCAATCCCATCACCTCTTGAGAGCTTCAATCCAAACTGCAGAATGCTGTTGGGAGATTCCAGTACATCCCTCAATGATTCATTCATCAACTCAAGTTGTTCCTGATCTGGCTAATACCATAAACTAGCAACATGATCTTAGGCAGAGATGCTTTTATTTCTAACTCCCATATCTGTAAAATGGGATAATTACAATATTGACAGTTTACTGTGAGAATCTCACAAAACAATACACGCGAAAGTACCTGGAAAGGGGCATTCAGTGCACTTAACTTCACATTAACCATACTTCTGAGTAAGTCTCAAACTTGCAATATCAGAATCCTCATCTGTAAAATGAAAGTAATTACAGCTAGCCTACCCTTTTCATGCTTGCTTATGGGATTTATGAGAGAAGCTGTGTGTAAGAGAATGTTTCATGTTGGAAACCAGTGAGCAATGGAAAGTGCCATTTTCTTGTGGCTTCTTCTCATGGTAGAGAAGGACAGATCAGGTTCAGCTGTGTGCTGCCATTGGTGGGTAGAGTTAGATGTCAATGTCACCCACTTGCTCTGGGTCTTTTCTCTCTCCCTCTCCCTCAGGATGGAATGTTATGTTGAAAGATGCTCCTTCATGATTTCTTTCTGCACTGCAGGCTGTTCTCAAAAATGAATAATGACAATGCCATGTCTTTGATGAGGCAGAACACCAACACTAAATTGTGTCATCACCTCTCTTAGCCCATAAAGTAGTATGTGGTGGGCCCAGGAGCCCAGTCAGAGAATGGCCACCCTGGTGAGCTGGTCTGGTCCAGCCTGTTGAATCCATTGCTCAGGTCCCTTGGCAGCCATTTAATATTATTACTTTCTCTCCTTTTCTTGGAACTGTGCTTCCTCCTGTCTCCACATGCAGCATGAGTGAATTGGGAGCAGACTGGGAAGACCAAGGGCTCACAACAAAAGCAAAAGATAATAATGACAGCAACTTGCATTTATAGAGTGTTTTATGTTTTAAAAAACCCTTTAAAATATATTGTATATAGTTCTCATTACATAAACTCAAGATAATTAACATTCATTTAGAAAATGGTGATCATGCCTTCTTCACAGGGTTGTAAGGCCTAAAAAATAATGTTTCTTAAACATCCCAAAAGTGTACCTGGAACTCATTCCTTCATTTATTTAACAATATTTGTGAAATGTCTACTGTGTCTCAAATACTGGGCTAGACAGTGAGGGTAGATTAATAAATAGGGCACGGTTAAGATACTCTCTTCATGATGCTTATACTCCAGTGGGACTTCCTTGTTGGAAAGAAAGGTGAATGTAAAAGAAAATAAGAGGATAATTAATAAAAATAACTTCTACATGGAACAAAACAGTGAATGAAAAGACTAGACATAGCCTAAAGGGAAGGCCATTAGTTTTCTATCATTATGTAGCTAACTGCCAGGACCGTAGTAGCTTAAAATAGGATATATTTGTTGTGGTGCACTTTTATGAGTCAGGATAAAAGAATAAAACTTTCCTCAGGTTCTCACAAGCCTGCAATCAAGGTGTCAGCAGGGCTGCATTCCTTTCTGTACCTCCAGGTCTACTTTCAAACTCACATGGTTGTTGTTATAATCCAGCTGCTATAGTTAGTTGTAGGATTGAGGTCCTATCAACCAGGGGTTGGTTTCAGCTACTTGAGATTATGTGTTACTCCTGGACATATGGCTGTTTCACAGACTGACCTACAACATGGTCATTTACTTCTTTAAGATCAGTGGCAGAACCTCTCTCTAGTCTACTAAGATGGGGGGTCTCACATAACAACAGCAATATAATTGGAAGTCACTTCCCCATCACTTTGGCCATACTCTACTGTAGAGCTAGAAGAAAGTCATAGATTCTACCTATGTTCCCGAGGAAGGAATCACATAAGAGCACAACTCATTGAGTGTCATCTTAGGGTGCATTCACCCAGGAAAGAAAAATGGGTGGAGGCACAGATAAGTCATTTGGCATGGACAGTTACTGGAGAAAATTCTTTTCCAAGGGTAATTCATGATAGCAGTATAGGTGGTCCACTCCTTCAGTTACATAGTTATTAAAGTGCTGAAAAATCATTCTCTTTTTGTCTTAATGATCCCTAGTGGCATTACTTCCAGTATATAGAGGAATGCTTCCATCATACTCATGTCAAGGAATGGACTGCACAGTGAATTTCATAGGATATCTGTGTTCCAGCAGGCAATTCCTGTTAGAGATGCAATTCGGTAACACAATATAGACACTTCCAGCAGTGGCTATAGAGAGACACCATTAGTATGAAGTAAAGATGGGGAGTCCCAAAATCATGTTGAGTGTGTGAAAGCAGCAACCTGTGTAGACTGAGGCATATATCAACTGACCATAACTCAGATTCTCATCTGTAAGATGATATCTTCAAAAGTACATTGTTGGTTTTCATACTGGACTTCTCAAACTTTAAAGTTTTACAGAGGTTCTTTAGAATTTCACCAAACAAAAAAGGTGCTTTCCATCACACAACAAAGTTTTCAGTTTCCTAAAGAACCCATTGTTTCATCTATTATCTATTTTACACCTCAGAATTCTTATGTAAGAATTCAATGGAAAGGGGGGGATCAGTTTTGTAATTCCTCAAAATTAGTATGAAAATCACTGAACTAGTTAACACCTAGGATCTATCTCTGGCTTTCTTTAAATCTACAAGAGACAAGGTTCTATGGAAATTTAAAACTAGAGCGTTAAGTCAGCATGCACTTCAGTTAAATTCTGATTCCACCACTTGGGGCCTTGAATGAGCTACTGGATAGCTGCATGATTCAATTTCCTCATGAAGGCGATAATAGAATCTCCACGTGGGATGAAGGTTTATTCTGTCAAGGTTAACTTTTCAGAGACTCCTCCCTGCAGCCTAGCTCCCTAAAAAATTCAATTGGATCCATATACCTACAATCAAATGCTTAAAGTGATCAACCCTGGCAGAGCATTTAGGGGGCATATCAAGTTCCAGCCTGCCAACTCATATAAGGTGGAACTGCAAGCCTTTTGATCTCAGCCCCACATCACACCATGGACAGGGGCTGGTACTTCTTCAGGTATCAGTGCTTAGGTGATAAGTCATACCACCTACCCATCAGTCATATCATAGCAAGTTCACAGCCTGGATTCCTGGTCACATTAGAGCAGGGTTCTCCACCTCACACTATTGACTTCTGCAACCGGATATTCTATTGTTCAAAGGGCTTTTCTGCGCCTCATGGGTTGTTTAGCAATATCTCTGGCCTCTGCACACTAGATGCTAGTTGCACCCCTTTCCCTTTGCTGGATGATAATAAGCATCTCCAGACATTGCCACATGTCTCCTGGGGACTCAATATCATTTGACCCTGGTTCAGAATCACTGCACTAGATGAACACCAAACCAAAAGTTCTGATCTGGTACAATAAAGCTGTGGCCAAGTGCTGCCACACATGATTATAACAGGGGGCCAAGCTGTGCCTCCTACAAGCCATGAGTTAAGGATTCTGTGGAGTCAGTATAATGATCTACAAAGATATCAAAGCCTAATCTCTAGAACCTGGTAGTATTTTGTGAGGAAAAATGTTTTGAAAATATAATTAAATTAAAGATCTCAAGAAGGGAACCTGGATAGGACCAAAATGCAATTCCAGGTGTCCTAATAAGAGAAGGGAAGGGGCAGACTTGAAGTGCAGAAGAAGAGACACACACCCAGAGGAACAAAGACAATGTGACCATGGAGCAAGAGACTGGAGTGATGCAGCCACAGTCAAGGAATATGGGCAGCCACTAGAGGCAGGAAGAGGCAATGGAAAAGGTGCCACCCTGCCAGCAATCTGATTTAGCCACTGTTACTGATTGGATTTCAGATTTATTATTCTAGCAGCCACAAGAAAGTCATGAAGGAGCTATCCCAGTGTGTGACTGTGGTCCTGCCATATTCCTGCATAGTATCCTTGCTCCTGTTTTGGGGAGATTATGGTAATAAATTTTGTTCCAACAGGTCCAGTGAACCAATAGGTTATACACTTACCTCTGTTTGCATAATATATTTAGGAAAAAGTACTTTTTCTGTTTATGACATGTTGGACAATGTTCAAGGCACTGGTGACCTTGTAGTGAATACAACTGACACTATTTCGGACTGGTTGAAAACTGTAGAAAAGGAGAAGGAAGAAGGAAGTAGGATAAAATGGAAATAAATAAAACTAAATAAATATCAGAACATAACAACTGTCCAGGAAAAACACATACACACCTGTTGACAAAAGCAGCACTGAAATGCCATAGGCAAAGTAGACCTTTTTGGAAAATAGTGCTTATTCCTTAAGATTCCCTCCCCTACTCACCCCAACTCACATATGGTCCCAAATCAATTCCAAATGGATTTCAGAGCTATATCCGTGGGATCTGTACCTATGGCTGCTAGAATTGTAAATATTTGAAAAAATACAATTGCATCTGTACTGAAGATGTATAGACTTTTTATTCCTGTTCCCTCAGTGATACAGTTCAACAACTGCTTCATAGCATTTACATTGCATTAGTATAGATAGAGAAGATTTGAAGTATATGGGAGGATGTGCATCGGTTACATGCAAATACTAAGCTATTTTTTTTTAAAGGACTTGAATATCTGTGGATTTTTTGTATCCACCAGGATTCCTGGAACCAACTTCTCAATGACACACAGAGAGAACTGGTTTACATTTCCTTTATAGCAGTGTTGTTGATTGAACTAAGGGCTCTGCATGTTTAAGCAAGTGCTCTACCACTGAGTTACATCCTCAGTTCCCAATTTAAAAACCAAACAAACAATCTTTCTGGCTTCTCTGCGGAGGAGGCATTGAAGTGGGAACCTGGAGAGCAAATAGGAGGATATTTACATTGTTCACATGAGAGATGAGAAGGTCCTAGATTAGGAAAAAATTGGCTCTGGAGATGAAGAAGCAAGTGGTTGAGTTATACGTGAGGAATAAACTGACCGCTTTGACGGACAAGGAACATGCCTCATATGAGAAGGGTCCATGTTTTGTAGTTCACAGAAGAGAATCAGCTCAATTGGGTATGGCTTTTCCTGATCATGAATTTGAGACATTCAGAGACAGAGCAGAAACTGGTCTCTTCTTTCTCTGAAAGAACTTCTGAATTCCCTCCTTTATTTCGGAAAACAGGAGGATCTGATCCCAGTTCTATGGTTGTTGAATACAGTTGTCTTCCCTCTCTTTTAAAATCCTCTGAAGTATGTACATGTGGATAGATGAATTAAAAAAATAAATAAAAATAAAAAAATTAAAATCCTCTGAAACAATTTCAGAAAGAATTCCCCAAGCATTTCAGTGTTAAATATATATACTTATATCTAACTTAAATCCTTTAATACTATAAGGGTTAAGTTCAATTTCCTGTTAGAAAATAGCTTCCTTCTTCCCAGCAGGAGGCAGCCTGATAATTTTGCAAAAACCTCCAAACCTCACTTCTCACCTTTTCCTCTAGGCCTCTGTGCCGAGAATTCACTTTATCTGCCATAGATGGGACTGTGGGAGGAAAAAGCCATCTTCCTTAGACTGCTTCTGAGAAGGCTATTAAAAAGACAGCTTTACAGGACATTTACAGTGTTCCTGATCCTAGAGGGCAGGCCTGCAGGGCTGGCAGGGGAGAGTGTTTGTGTGTGTTCTGGAAGAGGCTGCCTTCTTCAAATCCAGATGGCCCATGATGTCACTGGAAAAAACCCTGAAACGTGTGACAAGAAAGAACTTTTTTATGGCTCCCTGTGTAATGCTCCCAGACACTGGCTTGAGTTGGGGAGAGAAAGGAACTGAAAGACTTTTCTACTCCTGACAGCCCTTCCCATCTGTCACTTTAGGCTTCAGGGAAAGGAGGGGCTGGAGGAAGGAAGGGATTAGTCAGGAAGAGAGAAAAAAAGGAAAGGACAAAGTGAACTGAGAGCTACTGCTCTCTCCATGCTGCTTCTGAGTCTCATCAAAGAGTACTTAACACCCTGGAGTAGAGCTCTTTGTTTATACAGGTGACTCTCCTACTAGACTTTGTTGGAGACCAGTGTTCCTACCTTACTTATCTCTATAGCCTCAGAACCTAAAGCAATGCCTGTTACATAATAGATGTTCAGTAAAACATTCAGCATCTACACTGAAGCTACATTATTAAAGACCATAGCAGCAAGAATCACGAGGAAGAATAGAAGCCAAAATATATTCAGTTTTTCACAATGTGGTACATTATAATAAACCCTTTGGTACATTTTCCTTGTTGCTATTGTTTGAAGTAGATGTTACTTACCCGCCCCCTCCCGCCCCATTACAGAGGAGAAACTGAAGCTGAGAGTGAAAGAAAATCAAGTGTTCAAGATCAGGCATTGAGCACCAGCTGCATCCACGCCCAAATCTGACTGACTCCAAAGCAGTTCTCACTAGAATAATGTGCTTGTCTAAGGAAACTAGGATAGCATGCTTCCCCATTCTTCCCCACACCAAACAAAAAGTAAGACAGAAAAGGTAGGCTTTGTACAGAAAGAAGTGATCTGGAAATAGGAGTCCTAACTCAGTTCTTGCTACAAATTCTGTTGTAACTGTATGTGGTTGCTTTGGGGGAATATTTACAGTTGGGATTCTTCTGATTCTAGCCATTTCTCCCTGAATTAAAGGTAAGTTCTAAAGAGCCTAAGTTACTCAAGAAGTGGCATATAGCGAGAATTAATTGCTTACAAGAGAATCACTTCTCTACCAGATTAAGGATAAGCCATATCAACTTTGATTGTTTGGTTTAACAAAATGAAGAAGAAGGAAGAAGAGGAGAAATAAAGAAATGTTTGAATGATTCTGTAAATATTTTGTTGGAAAATATTTCCTGTGTTTTAGATGTGACTGAACCTTACCAAGGCAAATGTCTGTGGGGGGAGATGGAGCAAGTTGATGCATATAGTTTACTAATACAAGCTTATAGGATGTAAAACTGAATATCACTTAGACTCTTAATTTTAGAACTCTAAACTTATATCTCAGCAATCTGTTTCTCTTCATGTCCAAGACAAACTGCTATAGAAGGTATAGATATGTGCCTTACTTTTCAGCAGGTTAATGACAGAAGTAGCATAGAATGCAAAGGTTGGATTCTATAGTTAAGAGATCTTGCCACTAAATCAGGAAAATATGCAGGTCTACAGATGCTTTCTTTATTCTGGTTACTTTGTTCTGGCAATTATAAAGCAATCTTCAGAGCCAGTCTGGAAACTGTGACAAACAAAATTCCTGCATGGACTCAGCTAACAAACCAAGAACTCCAGACCATTATTTCCAGGTGGCATCAAGAACTGTAAAAGATTTTGAGAGCTAGATGGAGGCATTTTCTTCCTCCAGGAATATTAAGGAATGTTGCAGAGGACTACTAGAATTGTCTCAACAGACATTTCCCCAAATGCCAACATGCCATGGATATATTTTTATATAGTTATTTTTATAACAGAAGTATCTACTCTGACATAGAACTCTTTCAAAGAAGGAAATTGTTTTTATTTGGAAAAATATCTTTTCTATGCTTGAAACTGAAGGTAAATTATTGAGGTTCTGTGTATCTGTGGAGTCAAAATTTCATAGAAAGTGATATCATTACTTTTCACTGGATAAAATAAAGAATTCAATTCATGAAAGAGGAATTTGGAAGATGAAAAATAAAGGAAGAAAAAGAAAACAGGTACTGCTTGGAGGAAGAACCAAGACAAACACCCTCACAAGGGAGTAGGGCTGAACAAAAACGATTGAGAGTAAAATATTATGGTTTGGGGTATTTCTTCATTGTGTGTTCTATCACCCTCTTCTGGTGACACCCAACTACCTATGTTCAAGATCTTAAATAACATTTTTTATACTTGTGGATTCTTTGGATGAATTACAATTCTTGGTTGCTTGGTTAGCTGGTTGTTTAAGAAACTGGTGAAGATACAGGAATGAGTGACATGAATGGAACAGACAGCAATTCAGAAAAGAAGCTCATTCTACCTTAATAACATTCATTTCATGATTACCAAACAGTCTCACTGAGGAGAAGGGGGTAAACAATACTTCCCATCTGGTTTTATGAGATCAAAATAATCCTGATGTTAATATATGACAAAGATATAATAAAAAGTATTATTGTTATAGAAAACAATACTCATAGATGCACAAAACTTTACAATAAATTGTCAAAATAAATCCAATAATCTATCAGAGGGATAATACATCATACCAAGTGGATTTTATCCTAGGAATTCAAAATTCATTTATCATTCAAAAACCAATTTATACATTCTTTGCATTACTAGAATAAAAACAAAAAACCATATAAGCATCCCAGTGGATTAAAGAGAGCATTGAACAAAATTAAAAAACTCTCAGAGAACTAGTAATATAAGGGAACCTCAAAAGTTGTGAGTAACATAATTGAGAAAGATGTAATGATTATCCCTGAAAATCAGAAATAAGGCAGGTTTTAACTACTTGCATAGTTAAATAAAATAAATTTTATAATATTTATTTTATTTAAATAAATATTATATTTATTTTATTTAAATAAAATAAAGCCAATAAAATAAGGAAATAAAGAAAAATACAATACATAAAGTTTGGAAAGGAATAATTAAAACTGTCACTTTTCACACAATTATGATTTTTATGTGAAAAGTAGTAAGGACTCTACAAACCAACATTTAGAATAAATAAATGAGTTAAGCAAGTTTGCAGGATGCAAAGTGAATACATAAGATCAATATATCTTCACAAACTAGCAACAAATAATGAAATAAAATTTAATATTATTAATGTGTAAATAGAATTCAAGATCATAAAATAGGCATAGCATAATAAAATACATGGAAATCTTCTAAGCAAAACTTTAAACATTGCTGAGAAATAAATAATATTTAGTATATTTGTCATTTCATGAAGCAAAAGTCTGATTTTTAAGATATTAATTCTCTCCAAGTGAATCCGCAAAAAAATTTTAATCAAAATTTCTAAAGGTTTTTCTAAAGAAATTGATGCCGGTTCTAAAATTTGTATGAAAATACAAACTATCTACAATAACCCACAAAGGTTTGGAAACTAAAACAAAGAACTTGACATCTTACACTACTGGATATCAAGCATCCCTATAAAGTTGCAGCAAGAAACAGAATGGGGAGTTGATGAAAAGATAGGCACATAGATCAACAAAGGGGGATAGGTTAGATACTCACAAGTACACAAGCATGCACATACACCCAGTTATTTTTAACCCAGAACTAAAGTAATTTTCTATGGGCTAAATATTTGTTTCCCAAAAGGACACAAAAGGAATATATTGAAATCCTAATCCCCAATGTAATGATATTTGAATGTGGGGCCTTTGGGAAGAATAAAGTCGTAAGGGTGGAATTAGAGCTCTTACAAGATGAGCCATGAGAGAGAAGATCTCTCTGGCATGGAAGGTTACAACAAGAAGGTGTATAAATGAAAACCAGGAACTGGGCCAACACTAGTACTTGATCTTGGACTTCCCAGCTTTTAAAATTCTGAGGAATAAATTTCTGTTTATTAGGTCAATCAGTCTGTAGTACTTTTGATATAGCAACCCAAACTGACTGACATATAGTTATATGGGATAAATGGCAGTCTTTTTAAAAAATGGTGCTGAAATAACTGTATATTTAATATAGAAGAAAATAAACTTTAATTCATACCACAAAAATTAATCAAAGATGGGTTATAATTATAAATATGAAAGCCATAAAAATTTAAAGGGACATAAATGACTTTTTTTGGTATCATTGGGCAAGCAAAGTCTTCTTAGATGGGGTATATCAAGCACTAATAATAACAGTTATAAACTAGAGATCATGAAAATACAAACTTCTTGGTGACAACACTAAGATGAAAGAATAGAATTTTTCAGCCCCAACCTACTGCATTGCAAAAACACTAATTTCATAATCATACAAGAATGAAAATAGATTAAAAAGAGCTCTGAGATCCAACTCACACAGTGAGATCACTTTAGCTGGGGAGTTCTCTCATAGGGGGAAAGTGAGAGTGAAGTGAGAGTCCATAGGTACCAGGCCAGACTGGCACTAAACTTTGATTGTCTTGATGTCTATTTCCTGTGTAGCTGAGATTGCAGGCATGAGCCACTGCACTTAGTCCCTGTAGTATATTCTTGACTTTTAGCACTTTTGTTAAAGATAACGTAGACTTGTTAAGATAAACACAGATGCCTTGTAGCAAGTACCCAATGCATGCTGGAGGGAAGGGAAAGATACCTTCAGGGCAGCTGTAGGCATAAGAAGGAAAGCCTTAGTGTGTTCCACTACTGCAGAATCTGTCATCTTACAAAAGCATGATCTGAGATAGGAGTTCTGCAATCTACACAATAAACTTGGACATATGAGAGGTTTTCCTGCATGTCTTAACCATAGGTACCCTAATGGGGAGCCATCTTAAGAGTGGTCTTAAGAGTGCCATCTGACTTTCCTTGCTGGAGCAATTGGAAGTCACTGTGTTTTTATGTCTCCAAGTTCCAGTGGCCTCTCATACTCCCCAACTCAGTGTACAGTCACCCTGACAGCCAGGGTAGACACAGAAAGACCAATTATGACTTAGACGCACATTCACACAAAATTGCACATATGTGCAAACACACATTTACATGGTAGGAAGTGTGGTTTGCATTGCAAAGAGAAGCAGAAAGTGCTTTCATTTAAAGATAGTGGTTCCCCTCTCAGAAGGGGAGCAAGACTTGCTATGAGGGTACTGAAAGGACAACTGGCATGGAGGGAGTGGGGGGATTACTTGGTGTCTATAGTGTGCCTTCTCACAGTGCAGATTAGTTTAGTTATCTGCTCCATGCTCAATGGCTCAGACACATTTAAAGGATATGCTTCCCTTGCTTTGGTATTTCTTATGCTCTCAGATGCAGTGACTGAATGCCTAGGGTGAAAGGGGATATTTCACCAACCAAAACACAAGCTCAGTAGAAAGAACAGCTCACACAGCTGTTACAGCTTCCTAGGCCACACATAGAATTCACTTGTATATAACTCTGCAGTGGACATTGTTTTAGCTAGGCCAGCAGGAAAGGTGATGCAAGGTTCAGCCTCCACACTGTTACATCTGGTTTGAAAAGTTTGACTGGATCTGAAAAGTAATAAATCAGACTGTCCCCTCCATATCTAGAAAACTCTGGCATCAGAGGCCTGAAAAATTTGACACTTATAAATTTACTTTCTTTTTGATTTGTATTATTGTGCTTTTCCTCACTATTTTTCTCATAAATATTTTTTTCTGCTTCCTATCTTCTTTCTTTTTTCCCTTTTTCTTTTCTACATCTCCTTTTTTAATTACTTTGTTAGTAGTACTTTTGTCCTTTTAGTTTTCAACTTCTTAGTTTAATCTACATTCTATTTGCTCCTTTATTTTCTGTCATTACTGGAGGAATTGTTTAACTTTTTGTCTTGTACTACTTTTATACATTTGGTGTGTTTTGGTGTTGATGTTGATGCTGTGGTTTGCATGATCCCCCTCAGCACCAAATAAAAAATTGTATTAGAAATTGAGTTCTTATGAGAGGGCTAAGAAAAACCACATATAAAAAATCACATATAAATGTTGAAAACATATCTATCCCAACAGATGCAAAAAAGTTTCTTTGTTGATAGAAACACAAGAAATATGAAAAAGCAAGGCAACATAACTCCTCCAAAAGTTCATAACTCTTCAAACAACTGAATCCAGAGGTGTCAAATTAGATAAAATGCCAAATAATTCAATTCAAAGTGTAATTTTAAAAATGATGAATGACTTCAAAGAGGATACAAATAAACAGCTGGATGAAGTAAGGAAGACAATAAAAAAACTTGGAAAATAAATACAATAAGAAGATAGAGATTCTATAAAAAAAAATAGGAGTCTTGGAAATTAAAATTTCAGTAAAGCAAATAAAAATTCAGTGGAAAGCATAATCAATAGACTAGATCAAGCAGAAAATAGAATATTGGGGCTTGAAGACAAGGTGGATTAATTATTACATTCAGATAGCAATAAAGAAAAAATATGACACCAACTTTCAAGACATCTGAAACATGATTAAGAGATAAAACTAACTTGGCATCAAAATGGTATGGACTATCAGTTTAGAAACCTATTCAGTGAGATTGTAGCAAAAATTTTCCCAAATCTGTGGTAACATACAGTCATTCACATATAGAAGGCATTTGAAACCAATGATTGATGACCAGAAAAGAACTTCTCCACATTTTTTACTTAAAATGCTGAGAGCACAGAAAAAGAATGAAAACTACGAGAGGGAAGTGCAAAGTTACATACAAAGGAAAGTTCTTCAGAATAATAGCATACTTATCAGTAAAAAGCCCAAAGACCAGGAGATCTGGAATGATGTATTTCAAGTCCTGAAAGAAAATAACTGCCAATCAAGAGTAATATAAATGAAAAGCTATTCTTTAACATCAAGGGAGAAATACAGACCTTTCAACATAAGCATGAACTAAAGAAATGTATGAACACAAATCCAGCATTGCAGAAGACACTTATATGAATATTAAGTGAATATGAATACAGAAGAGGAAGAAACAAACACTAGTGCTCAGAAAAAATAAGACTCCAGAGAAGAATAGAAAAACAAATGAGAACTAGGAAAGAATCAAACATTATTAACTCAGTAAACTAGCAAAACTCTAGGATGAATAAGGGAAAAAGAAGAGAGTGTAGAGTATTTGCAACAACTAGAAAAAAAATTAAAAACAGGAATTAGTATATATCTTTCAATAATAGCTTTCAATAATCTAAACTCTCCAATTTAAAGACAAAAACTGACTGGGTTGAAACAAAGTCCAACTGCTTCTTGTCTGCAAGAAATTCACCTCAGTAACCAAGGCAAACACAGACTGAAAGTGAAAGAGGATTGAAAATGATAATCCAAGCAAATGATACCCAAAAGCAAGCACAAGTAAGTATGCTAATGTTGGACAATGCAGATTTCATGCCAAAATTAGAAGGGATAAGTAAAAGGTCACTACATATCAATAAAGGGGAAAATTCATCAAGAATATATAACAATTATAAATATGTGTATCAGCATTGTACAACTTCATGAAAAATTATTAGACAAAAAAGGACAGCTACGTGAGGATACAATAACAGCGTGACATCAGTACCTAATTGAGGTACATATTCAGGATATTTATTTGAAATCTCATCAACAGACAGGTTCAAGAAATAAACCTCAGAATTTCACTGTACGATAGATATAAGGGATCTAACTGACATCTACACAATATTCCATCTAATAGGATCAGAATTCTGTATCTTCTGAGCAACTCATAGTACTTTCTCCTAGATGAATCACATTTTGGGTCAATAAATGAGTCTTAGCAAATAAAAATTGTAATAATTTTTTGTATTTTATCAGATTATAATGGAATATAACTAGAAATTAACAAGTAAAGAAACTACAGAAAATATACAAGTACATGGATTTGAATAATACATGGAAGAATTCATGGGTAAAATTAAAAATTTCTTGAATCAAATATAAATAAAAACAACTAAAACTGCTATGGGATAAGCAAAGGTAGTTCTAAGAGTGAACTTTATATCAAATAGTACTTGCCTTTTAACAATCAGAGAGATTTCAAATAAATATCCTAATTGTATACCTCAAGGTCTTAGAAAACAAAAACAGACTAAATCCAAAATTATTAGAAGGAAAGAAATAATAAAGACCAGAACTGAAATTAATGAAATGGAGGCCTGAAATGATCTATGAGCCAAAGAATTGTTTCTTTGAAAAGAAAAACAAGATTGACCACAGTAGTTGGGAAAGGGTGTAGGAGGGTGAATATGGTGGAAATATCACATACTCACTTATGAAAATGGAAAAACAAGACCTGTTGAAACTGTTCCAGGTGTGGAGGGAGGGGAGGTAAAGGAGAATAACGGAGGAGGTTAATTCAAGTATGATATATTGTGAGAACCTTGATAAATGTCACAGTGTACCCCAAGTACACCAATAATAAAAAAAGAAAGAGAAGACCCAAATAAGTAAGAGACAAACAGGGAATATTACAACACATAACACTGAAATCCAAAGAATGGTTAGGGAACATTTTGAGTACCTATATGCCAATAAATTATAAAATATAAATGGATAAATTTTTAGACACATACAACCTACCACAATTGAAACAAGAATTTAAAAAAAAATTAAACAGATAACGATGAGCAGTGAGACTGAAGTGGTAATATACATCTCCCATAAAGAAAGGTCCAGGATCACACTGATCCACTGATGGATTCCACCAGACTTTTAAGGAATAAGTAACACAAATCCTTCTCAAACTGTCCTGTAAAACAGAAAGGAAAAAAATTCTTCCAAACTCATTGTATTACTCAAATATCAAAACCGATAAGGACATAAGAAAAAAGAAATTTATACAAAGAATTAATGAAACAAAAAGTTGATGCTTTGAAAAAATAAACAAGATAGATAGACCCCTGGCAAACCTGACTAAAATGAGGAAAGAAGAAACCCAAATCAGTAAAATCAGGACTGCAAAAGGGGAGATAACAACAAACACCATGAAAGTCCAGAAAATCATCAGAGACTACTTCAAGAACCTATATTCAAATAAATTTGAAAATCTTGAAGAAATGGACAGATTTCTAGATACAGATTTCTAGATCATCCTCAACTGAACCAAGAGGACATTAATCATCTGAATAGATCTATAACACAAAATGAAATTGAAGCAGCAACCAAGAGTCTCCTCCGCAAAAAAAGTCCAGGACCTGATAGATTCCCTGCTGAATTCTATCAGACCTTTAAAGAAGAACTAACACCAACCCTCCTTAAACTGTTCCATGAAATAGAAAGGGAAGGAAAACTGCCTAACACATTTTATGAAGCCAGTATTACACTTATTCCCAAACCAGGCAAAAACACCTCCAAAAAGAAGAACTATAGGCCAATCTCCTTAATGAACATTGATGCAAAAATTCTCAATAAAATATTGGCAAACCGAATTCAACAACACATCAAAAAGATCATTCACCACGACCAAGTAGGCTTCATCCCAGGAATGCAGGGGTGGTTCAACATATAAAAATCAATAAATGAAATAAACCACATTAACAGAAGCAAAGACAAAAACCACTTGATCATCTCAATAGATGCAGAAAAAGCCTTTGATAAGATCCAACACCATTTCATGATAAAAGTGCTAAGAAAACTAGGAATAGAAGGAAAGTACCTCAACATTACAAAAGCTATATATGACAAACCTACAGTCAGCCTTATACTTAATGGTGAAAATCTGAAACCATTTCCTCTAAAATCAGGAACGAGACAAGGATGCCCACTATCTCCACTCCTATTCAACATAGTACTGGAATTCCTAGCCAGAGCAATTAGGCAAGAAGAAGGAATAAAAAGAATATAAATAGGTAAAGAAACTGTCAAAATATCCCTATTTGCAGATGATATGATCCTATACCTTAAAGACACAAAAACTCTACTCAAAAGCTCCTAGACACTATCAATAGCTATAGCAAGGTAGCAGGATATAAAATCAACATAGAAAAATCATTAGCATTTCTATACACTAATAATGAACAAACTGAGAAAGAATATATGAAAACAATTCCATTTATAATAGCCTCAAAAAAAATCAAATACCTAGGGGTAAACTTAACAAAAGATGTGAAAGACCTCTACAAGGAAAACTATAAACTCCTGAAGAAAGAGATTGAGGAAGACTATAGAAAGTGGAGAGATCTCCCATGCTCATGGATTGGTAGAATCAACATAGCAAAAATGTCTATACTCCCAAAAGCAATCTACATGTTTAATGTGATTCCCATCAAAATCCCAATGACATTCATTAAAGAGATTAAAAAATCTACTGTTAAATTTACTTGGAAACACAAGAGGCCACGAATAGCCAAGGCAATACTCAGCAAAAAGAACAATGCTGGAGGTATCACAATACCCGACTTCAAACTATATTACAAAGCAATAGCAATAAAAAAATACAGCATGGTACTGGCACAAAAACAGACATGAAGACCAGTGGAACAGAATAGAGGACCCAGATATGAAGCCACACAACTATAACCAACTTGTCTTTGACAAAGGCGCTAAAAATACACGATGGAGAAAAGACAGCCTCTTCAACAAAAACTGCTGGGAAAACAGGTTAGCAGTCTGCAAAAAACTGAAACTAGATCCATGTTTATCACCCTATACCAGTATTAACTCAAAATGGATCAAGGATCTTAATATCAGATCCCAAACTCTAAAGTTGATACAGGAAAGAGTAGGAAATACTTTGGAACTAATAGGTATAAGCAAGAACTTTCTCAATGGAACCCCAGCAGCACAGCAACTAAGAGATAGCGTAGACAAATGGACCTCATAAAACTAAAAAGCTTCTGCTCAACAAAAGAAATGGTCTCTAAACTGAAGAGAACACCCACAGAATGGGAGAAAATATTTGCCAGCTACGCATCAGACAAAGGACTGATAACCAGAAAATATAGGGAATTCAAAAAACTAAATTCTCCCAAAATTAATGAACCAATAAAGAAATGGACAAGTGAACTAAACAGAACCTTCTCAAAAGAAGAAATTCGAATGGCCAAAAAACACATGAAAAAATTCTCACCATCTCTAGCCATTAAGGAAATGCAAATCAAAACCACACTAAGATTCCACCTCACCCCTGTTAGAATAGCCATCATTAGAAACATCACCAACAAAAGATGTTGGTGAGGATGTGGGGGAAAAGGATCCCTTATACACTGCTGGTGGGAATACAAACTAGTGCAACCACTCTGGAAAAATATCTAAACATAGTTCTGCCATATGATCCAGCAATACCACTCTTGGGGATATACCGAAAGGAATGTGATTCAGTTACTTCAAAGGCACTTGTACACCCATGTTTATTACAGCCCTATTCACAATAGCCAAGTTATGGAAATAGCCAAGATGCTCCACTATCGATGAATAGATTAAGAAAATGTGGTATTTATACACAATGGAATTTTACTCAGCCATGAAGTAGAATGAAATCTTATCATTTGCAGGTAAATGGATGGAACTGGAGAACATCATTCTGAGAGAGGTTAGCCAGGCCCAGAAGACCAAAAATCGTATGTTCTCCCTCATATGTGGACTTTAGATCAAGGGCAAATACAACAAGGGGACTGGACTTTGAAAACATGATGAGGCAGGGACACACAAGGGAGGTATGAGGATAGGCAACAACTCCCCTCCCCCCAAAAAAGAACAAGATAGCATTTGATGTCCTCAATGCAAAGGAACTAATGTAGAAACTTTAAAGCAATAGAGGCCAGTAGGAGAAGGGGACCAGAAACTAGAGAAAAGGTTAGTTCAAGAAGAATTAACTTAGAAGGTAACATCTGTACAGGAAAGCAATGTGAGTCAACTCCCTGTATAGGTATCCTTATCTCAACTAGCAAAAACCCTTGTTCCTTCCTATTATTGCTTATACGCTCTCTTCAACAAAATTAGAGATAAGGGCAAAAGAGTTTCTGCCTGGCAGCAAGGGGGTAGGGGGTAGAAGGAGGAGGCAGGGGAAAGGGAAGGGGCAGGGGGAAGGGGGGAGAAATGACACAAATATTGTATGCACATATTAATAAAAGGAATAAAGAAAAAGAAATATATAGGTTCAATTTCCTTGATAAACGTAGATGCTAAAATTCCCAATAAAATACCTACAAACTGAATTTGATATCACAGTAAAAGGATCATACACCAAGACTAAGTTGGCTACATTCCAGGGAAGCATATGCAAATTGACAAACATACACAGAATATAAATAGAAACAATAAAGATGATCATTTCAATAGATGTGGAAAGGGCTTTGACAAAATTCAATTTCTCTCCATGCTAAAAGCCCTGAAGGAACTGTAATAGAAGGTCATACCTGAACATAGTAAAGGCTATATATGACATAATCTATAGCCAACATTATCCTGAATAAGGAAAAGCTAAATACATTTTCTGTGAAATCAGGGATGAGACAAGGATGTACACTCTAACCACTTTTATTCAAAACAGGGCTTCAAATCAAAGCCAGTGCAATAAGGCAAGAGAACTATGCAAAAGGAATAAAATAGTATGAAAGTGAAACCCCCTTGGACTATCAATACATACCTTTAAAAAATGAAGGACTATGGGGCAAAACAGGACTTTTTCCAGGGCATAAGAAAAGGATAAATGAGTGTGAATATGGTGGTTGTATTTTGTACTCATATATGAAAATAGAATGAAACTTATTGAAATTGTTCTAAGAAGGGGGAAGAGGGAAGACAGAGAAAGATGGAGGGTAAATATAACTAAGATGTATTTTAAGCACACATGTAAATACCACAATATATTCCCCTTACAACTATTATATGCTAATTTAAAAAGAACCTTAAAAAAGAAATTAACTTAAAAAAATTAAAAAATAAAATGAAAGTAACATCAAGAAAGAATTGTTGAGAGGAAGAAGAAAGTGTACCAACTTAGATAAATATAAAATATTTTTTGCATTTCAAATAAAACATTTTTATCTCTCACATGGAAACTACTCTATTAAAGTTATGTGAGAACTAGATGTGTAAGAACACATGGAGAATAAAATCCACATTTTTTTAAAATAAAATCAAAGATTTTAGAAAATAATGAAATTTCTAGGGGACTGTATTGTGGCAAATCATCAAAAAATAGTAATTTTCCAGCAGAGGATAAGAACTTCCAGATCAAAAAGTCACAGCTAATATCATACAAAATTAATTTTTAAAGATATATATCAGGACATACCTTTGTAATCTCTTAAACATCAAGGTAAAGGTGTTATTCTGTAATCTTCAAGAGACAGAGTAATGAAGCTTGTAAAAGGAAACAACAATCTGAATGGTGTTAGCATCTTCAAAAGCAGCACTGGAAGGTAGAGGAGTTGACAGCTACAACATTTTGCATGGAAATGACTTCCATCCTATAATTCTAAGCTATGATAAATACTAAATGATATTAAAATAAAATAAATATTCAATTTTTAAAATTCTCAAAAAATTTGGCATTTTCTCTGAAATAAACTAGATGACATGCATTAGCAGATGAGGAAAGAAACTGAGAAAGAACACACGGGACCCAGGAAACAGATGATCCAACACAGGATGGAGGTGAAAGTACACTATCCAAGTTCAAAATAAAGGCACATCCATGGGAAAAATTTTACCACATTTATACAGCCACCAGCTGATGACAAAGCAAAGGATAGGAAACGCTGATGGAGGTTGCCAAGAAAATTTAACAAAAGGATGACCCAATGCATTTGACCATTTTATAGGAGTTTTATAATTCTTCTAGAGCTCCCAGAAAGAAATATAAAGGAAAACACTCACGGATATGCAATGCAATATGAAATATTTTAGAAATTAGTTTACAATAGTTGCTACAGAAGGGTTATGTCAGAGAATGGTGGAAGAGAAAACATCATGAAGGGTAGAGGCTAAGGAAAAGTGTTCATTACAAATGAATAAATTCACATTTGTATAAAACTATATACAGTTCAGGAAAAATTATGCTTATGGAAATACACAACCTGATACACTACAATGTCTAATTATATATCAGTAAATCTACATTGACACAACATTAACAGTCAAAGTCTATGGTTTACATGAGAACTCACTCATTTTTTATATTCTATGGATTTTGACAAGTGCATGATGGAAAGTATCACCATCATAGCACAATATGGGGTGGTTGTACTGATGTAAATATCCTTGGAGCTCTGCCTTTCATCCTCCCCTGCCATTTAGCTTTTGACAATCACTAATCTTATTACATACTCCAGGTTTTTATCTTTTATATGTACATTGAGGATAATGGTCCTTTATCAAATGTATCTTTTGAAAATATTTGTCTCAACCAATACCTTCTCTTTCTTCAAACATTGATTTCAGCAGAGCAGAAGATTTCAATTTTAATGAAGCCTAACTTATCCAGATCATTCATGGATCATACCTTTGGTATTGTATCTAAAAAGTCTTTGGCATACCTAAGATCATCTACAGTTTCTTTTATGCTATCTTCTAGGACTTTTTATATGTTTTGCTTTTTACACTTAGGTCCATGATCTACTTTGAGTAAAATTTTGTGAACGGTGTAAGGCCTGTGTCCAGATTCTTATTCTTGTCTTATTCTTGTGTGTGTGTGTGTGTGTGTGTGTGTGTGTGTGTGTGTGTGTGTGTGTGTGTATTGATGTCAGGTTGTTCTTGCACCATGTATTGAAAAGACTACATTTTTTTCTGTTATATTACAGAGTTCTTTGTCAAAGATCATTTGACTGGACTTTCATGAATCTGTTTCTGGGTGGTTCCCTATTCTGTTCCTTTGATTTATTTTTTCTATTCTTTCTCCAAAACCACACTGTCTTGACTATTGTTGCTTTATAATAAGTCTTAAAGTGGGTAGTGATACACCTCTTTGTTCTCCTTCAATATTGAATCTACTTACACTTATGATTTGAATCTGAAATGCCCCTCCCCCTGAAAGCTCACACGGCAAAGGCTGGGCTGCTAGTCGGTCCTGTTTTGGAACTGATAAGCTCATGAAGGCTCTGACTCATAATCATGACGTCAATGAATTAATCCATTGATGGAGTCATAATTTGAAGGCATTAGTGGGAGGTGGTGGAGATTTAAGAGGTGCGGCCTTGTCAGAGGAGGTAGGTTACTGGGGGCATGACTTTGAAGGACGTCTTCTCCTAAGCTCATCTCCAACTCTGCTTCTTTGCCTCCATAAGGTGAGCAACTTTGCTCCACAACAAGTTTTTGCTACCATGAAGCTCTGCCTCACGACAGACCCACGGCAATGGAGCCAACTGACCACGAACCAAATAAATCTGTCCTTCTTTTAAACTGTTTCTGTCAGGAACTTTGTTGCAGTAATCAAAGGCTGACTGGCACAGCTATCTGTGATCTTTTGCTTCTCCATGTAAACTTATGACTTAGTTATTCATAGCCACAAAATAGCTTTCTGGCATTTGTTTTTTATGGAATTGCATTAGATCTATACATCAAATTGGGAAGAATTGACATTTTGACACTTTTTGATACTTTCTATCCATGAACATGTTTTTTTTTTCATTTATTTATGTCTTCTTTGATATCATTCATTGCTTTTGTAATTTCCTTATACAAGAATGGATGGGGCAGTACTTGGGTTTGAACACATTGAGCTTGCTTATGCAGGCACTCTACCACTTGAACCATGTTCTCAGTCCTTTTTTGCTTTAGTTATTTTTTTGGATAGGGTCTCACATTTTTGCCTGGGACTGGTGTTGGACCTCAGTCATCCTACCTGCATCCTATCTTATGTAGTTGGTATTACAGGTGTGAGCCACAGTACCCAGCTCAGATATTATTTGATTTATACTAAGTTATCTCATTTTAGCGTGAGCTAATGTGATTGGTAATATGTTTTAATTCCAAACAGAACTTGTTCATTGATGGTACATAGGAAAAGTAATTGTCTTTCATACATTAATTTTGCATTCTTGCTATCATTGTTTACTCACTCCAGGAAGCATTATCAATTCTTTTGGACTTTATACATAGAAGAGCATGTTATCTGTGAATAACAGTTTTATTTTTTCCTTTCCCAATCTGTATATCTTTTATTTCATTCTCTTATTTTACTGTGCTAGGACTTCGTATAATTTTGAAAGCAGTGGTGAGAGGGAACATCATGCCTGTTCTTAATCTTGGTGGTAAAACTTCAAGCTTCTCACCATTAAGTAAGATATGCTTCTTTCAATGGTGGCCCCAGAGTTTGAAATATACATTTACAGCTATTCCAAGTCCTATTCAAATAATACTAGACTGTCTCATGGGCAGTACTTGTGCCTTACTACAACAAAATATTTCAAATTCCTTCATCACACCACTTGTATCATTGTTGTTGTTCATTCAGTTTATACATAAATATACATGTATATGCATTTGCCCCCCCACAAAGATAAGTAAATATATTACAGTAAACATGTGATTTTGATCAACTGTGGTCAAAATAAATGAATAAATAAATATTACAAAAACAAAAAATTGTAAATTCCCTTGTGTGTATTACACAGCTCAGTTACTGTGAAGAAGCTCTCAGTTGGTCCCATGTTGTGTTTAAATTAAGGGCTTCCTTGCCCTGAATTTTGTGAAAATATGCCTCCCAAAAAGCAAATGGTGCCCAAAAAGCAAAGTACAAATTATGCTAATCCTCCCACACCAAAAAAAGGCAGTAATGTGCTTAATTGAAGTGATAAACTGAAAATTTGAGATTTGTTGACTGGCAGCATGGGTTTAGCAGAAGTTGAGTGACATTATGGGCAAAAATGAATAAAGCATCCACAGTATCTGAGAGAAAAGATCTTGTCTGGGGTAAGGAGAATTTAGTATGCACAAGAGTAATTTTGTGACAGTAAATACCTTCCTCCACACAATATAGGTAAATTTGAGTAACGTTAAAGAAGTGAACTCTATGCATTCTGAGCATGTGTACTTCTTCCTCAACAATGATCTCCTTGGGACCATACATTGCAGATGAAAAGTTCTACTACACTGCTATTATTGTTGTGAACAAACGGTTAACCGCTAGATCAATAAAAATAAGAAAAACTAATGCTTGTGTGTTACCTTCACTTTTTCATTTTCTGATTCTGTACCTTCATGTAGATCTAAGTTGGTGACCTATAGCATTTTCCTTCTTTATAAAGAGCTTTTTTTTTAACATTTCTTGCAAGCTGAATCTACTGGCAACATATTCTTTCCATTTTTGTGTGGGAAAATCTTTATTTCTTTTTCAAATATGAAGGAAAATTTCACAGGGTAAAGAACTCTGGGTTGGTGGTATTTTGCTCTTGATGGTTTCTTTCACTCTCTTTTTGCTTGAGTAGTTCCAGGAGATGAGTTGTATGTAATTCTCATATTTGCTCCTCAAAGTAAGATGTTTTCCCCTGACTTATTTCAAGTTTTTTCTTTACCTTTCGTTTCCTGCATTTGAATATATGTGTAGACAGGTTTTTTCTTCACTTTTATCTTGATTGGTGCTCTCTGCGTGTCTTAGATTTGTGAGTTGGTGACACTAATTTAGGGAAATTCTCTGTCATTATTGCTTCAAATATTAGTTTTGTTTCTTTTTTCTCTCTCTGATATTTTCTTTATGCATGTGTTACCCCTTTTGTATTTATCTCATAGTTCTTAGATATTCTGTTCTAAATTTTTTGGCCCTTTTTTTTCTTCCCTGATTTTCATTTTGGTAAGTGTCTAGTGTCATATTATCAAGTTCAGAGACTCTTTCCTCAGTTTTGTCCAGTCTACTAAAGAGGCCACCCAAGGCTGTCTTCCTTTCTATTATAGTGTCATTGATCTCTAGAATTTCTTTTTTGTTCTTTCTCAGAATTTCCATCCTCTATTTATTTATCTGTGCTTACACAATGTCTCCTTTTTAAATTAAAACCATTAGTATATTAATCATAGCCAACTTTTTAAAAATTCCTGGCCTGAAAATTTGAAGATTGCTGACATACATGAGGCTAGCTACAGCGTTTGTCCTGTGTTCTTTGACTTTGCTATCCCTTATAAATATTTATTGTAAGGAAGATATAAAGAACTATGCTAAATGGGTTTTTAGTAATGTGGTGGTGAGGTGTGGAGGAGAGGAAAAGTTCCTCTCGAAGTTCCCTGGACTGTGAACTTCACCAGTGCTCCTCAGTCTTCCCCACTCGACCCTTTAGGTAGGGCAAGATGAGGGAGGGGACGAGTCCCTAGGTAGGTTGGGCTCTGATAAAACCATAGCAGGTAATTAGTTTCCCCTGAGTACAGGCCTTGTTAAGAACAGAAGGCTTTGGCACATTTCAAAACAGTTCCTTTTCCCTCGCCCTGCTGGAAGCACCAAGGGATTCTTCTCCAGTGTTCACTATGAGAACCTGGCAGAGTTCCTGTATGTAAAACTCATGAAAGTGCAAGAATCCCCCATGACTGTGTCTCAGAGTTGTTCACACTGAACCTCCAGCAATTTATCAGCCACAGTTCAGTTTTTCCTACCTTGTCACTGGTTCCCACAGACATTTGTAGATTGATAACTTGGGATTTTCTCTGTTTGCCTGTCTCACAAATTTTTCTCAGAAGGCAGTTGCTCTGTGACTTCACTTACCTGGCAGATCTAAGAAGTGCTGCTTAATTTTCAGTTTGTTTGGCTTTGTAGTTCTTGTGAGATGGGGTGGAGACTTCTAAACTTGTTGCATCTAACCAGACTTTTAAATCATTTGATGATCCTCTTCTTGGCTTAGTTATTTCCTATATTAAGGTATTTTATATCAATTAGAAAGCATTTTTTTCTCTGCCATGTAACCTTCATCTTGCATTCAGGCAGATCTGTTAAATTCCAGATTGTAAGAAGAATACATATTATCAGTGTGCCCTTGGGAAGACCCTGCAGTGCCCACTGCCCAGTGCCTTTTCTGGTCCTCTAAGTCACTTTTCACTGAACTATAGTGGTTAGAACAATTATAGACAATCTTCAATGTTGATAGCATGATCTTTTCACATGATGAGGTTCGTGTCTGTGCTAATTTTCTATTAAGTATTTCACCTGGTTTCAGTATGCAATGAGGTTTTGTTCTTTAATGATATTTGCATCTGGAAAACTGAGAAAGAAAAACCAGAATCAGATTGACTTATGAGGAATGTAGTGCTAATATGATTTCTGTGGGTTGAATCTTGCATGTCCTTCAAAGCCCATATGCCAGAGAACCGGTCGCCAGCTTGGCACTGTTGAGGGGTGGTGAAAACTTTAAGAGGTAAGTCCTGCTGGGAAGCCTTCAGGTTGTGCTCTCGAAGGTGATTATGGGACCCTGAACTCTTCCTCTCTCTCTTGCTTCCTAGACATGAGGCAAGCAGTTTTTCTTTACTATGTGCTTCTGCCATAGTGTGCCTTCCTCAACCAGGCTCAAAGCAACTGGGTTGACCGATCGTGGCCTGAAGCCTGTAAACATGAGCCAAAATAAACCTTTTCTCTTTACAATTTGATTATCTCAGGTATTTGTTATGATAACAGAGGGTGACTAACACAAATACCAAAGAAAAGTTGGAGTTAGTAATTTTTTTCCCCTTTTTAAATTTTATAATCTTGCCTTTAGGCAAAAATGGATCAGATTATTTTTGTTGCAAAGGGAAATTTGCAGATGGAATTACAGGCCATGTGGATGACTTATCAAGTCTATGAATATGCCTATGGGGAAAAGAATTTGAAAAGTGGAAGATTGGGAACATTATTTCAGTGCTATTGCATTTTCCTACAAAGAACTGGTCATAAACTTCTGGAAAGTCATAGACAATTGTTTTCAAGTGTGCATAAGAAAATGGTGATGTATAAAAATAAAACTGGTAGGAGTGAATTTAGCAGATCAATATATAGCTTTGATTCTTTCAATAATGGGTAAACCTGTATAAGTCTCTCTGCTTTTCAGTGTCTTGGTTCCATGCAGAAAGTCTGCTTAGATGATCTTTTTTTTTTTTTTTGGTGGTACTGGAGTTCAAACTCAGGGCCTCATGCTTGTTAGGCAGGTGCTCTACCACTTAATCTATGCCCCAGCCCTTTTTCCCTTTAATTATTTTTCACCCTAGGGACTGCTTTCCTCCTAACTGCAGCCTCTTCCATACTGAGATGGTAGGCATGTACCTCCAGCCCAGGCTCATTTCTTTTTCTTTTTATTCATATATTCATGTGTGAATACATTGTTTGGGTCATTTTTTTCTCCTGCCCCCCCCAATCCCCCTCACCTCCCTTGCTTCCAGGCAGAAACTGTTCTGCCCTTTTCTCCAATTTTGTTGAAGAGAAGACATAAGCAATAATAAGAAAGACAAAGAGTTTTTGCTAGTTGAGAAAAGGATAGTTATACAGAGAGATTCCTAGCATTGCTTCCATGCACAAGGGTATCACAACCCAAATTGGTTCATCTCTACCAGACCTCTTCACTACTTCCCGGTCACCTGGTCACCTTCCCACATTGACCTCTGTCGCTTTAAGGTTACTGTATTCACTCCTCTGGAGTGGGGACATCAAACACTTTCAACTTTTGGGTTTCCTACCTATCCCATTCTTCCCGTATGTGCTCTCCCCTTAGTGTGTGACCCAAGTCCAACAATATTACTGCCTTTGCCCTAGATCTAAAGTCTGCATATGAGGGAGAACATACGATTTTTGGTCTTCTAACAGGCTTGTTTGTGAGAGAGAGTCTTGCTACCTTTTTTTTCCAGGCTGGCCTCAAATTGCAATCCCCCAATCTCCACTTCATGAGTAGCAAGGATTACAGGTATTTACCACTACACCTGGCCTTAGGTGATTCTTAAATTGTTCTTTGAATATGTACTATTTGCAGATCTACAGATGCAAGTCAAGTCACATGGGGCTGTGGCAAGAGCAGGTAGTAAGGACATCCCTGGACTGGGCCACATGGGACTGGAAACAGCATTATCAAGTGGGTAAGATCAAAGGACTCTTCCAGAGGGAAGCCACAGATCAAAGCCAAATGAGAAGTAGTCCTCCTGTATAAAAAAATGTATATAATAGGAACTGAGAAGATCAGGAAAGGTTGGAAAGCAGATTTCTAAATACAGTTTCAGTTTAAGATACACAAAAGCCATGAAGGAGAGCCAGGTGGCAGGAGCCCATGACTGCTGGAAACCTGGCAGCTGGAAGGGAGAATGCGAAGGATTGGTCCTTGACTATGTCTCTGAAAGGCACAGAGCTAGAAAGCCACAGTGCTAAGTGCATGGCAAGGCTTAATGAAAATATTTTCTCAATGACACATGGTTTTTAAAGTTTCCTGTCCATAGTCTGCACCATCATCCTCTTCAGTAATGCTCATTCATTGATCTTACCCAGTCAAAGCCACTTTGCTGATATCTCTCACCTTCCCTCTTGTGCATTTCTGTCACTCATATTATAGCATGACCCACACATTAATCAATCTTTAAGTTTTATTTTTCAGGTTTTCTTTATAGGGTTCTTTTTATTAATTGGGCTTCTGTTGGTAGCCTGTGGATTTTATTAATTTAGCAATAGTTTTTTCACTGTGTAAAAAACACCTGGTAAAGTCAGAGTTTGTTGGCTTTTTCTTCTTTTTTAGTTTTATAGACTTGCCTTCAGGCTCAAATGAGCCAGGTTGTTTTCTGCAAAGGTAACTTTGGCTTATGATTGGAAAAATGAAAACAGCCACTCGAAAGGCTTGTTAGTAGCTACTGGAAATACAATCACCAAAGGTTTCTTTCTTTTCTTTTTCTGTACCTGGTGGTCAGGTCCCTCTAAAAGTCATACCAAGGATAATTACATTTGCTTCCTTCCAAGCTTTTGTGGATAGAAGAATACATGAGGCTGTCACAGTCAGACAGACATGCACACAATTTGAGGCCACTAAAAATGTATTATGCAAGCACAAGGTTTTCTTAAACTTGAATTTTAGTCCTGTGGTTGGCATACATCCTTGGGAGTGCTGGTAGTTCCCTATAGACCTACATTTAATTATCTTTATTCCTGTTTTCTACCACCCCAAAACTTTGACTTGAAACAACCACATCTTTATTTTGCTTCAAAATCTCCAATTTGTATAAGGGTCAATAAAAATAGTTAATTTTTGCTCCACTATTGACAGCTGGATTTATAGACACTGCAAACCTCTCATGGCTCACTCACCCACACACATGGTGGTTGATTCTGCTATTGGCTTGGAGTCTAAGTTCTCTCCACATGGGTCTCCCCATGTGGTCTCTGTGTGAGCTTTGTGGGGCTTCCTCACAGCTGGTTGCTTGTTGAAGGGTAAGCATCCACACAGAAAGGAAATTAAATAGAAGCAATGTTGATTTTTGTAACTTGGTTATCAGAAAGCACACAACATCACCTCTGCTACATATTATTGATCAAGGCAGTTATCAAGGTCTCCCAGGCTTAAGAATAGGGAATTTGGACAAAATGAAACCTGCCACAAGACTCTTATGGAAAGTTCCCCAGTAATCAAGCTTATGAGAGCACGACTTCAAACTCCAGTACATTCAACACTGAGACCATTACCCCCTCAGCTTCTCACTGCCCATCCTTCAGCTCCTTGTCTTCAGGAATCAAATGGATTTTAGGAAAAGGTGACACATTCATTTCCTCTTCCCATTCTAAGAGAATGCTGTACTCAGAAGGAAGCATTCCCCAACCTTGTACTCTTTCTCTCCATAAGAAAAGCTGATGGCCGATTAAAAAAAAAAAAAAAAAGAGTGCAATGACACAGGCACCTGCGCTGGTTACACCCACACGGCGTCCCTTCTGGTATTCATACCGCCACAAGAGGAGGAAATTCATCTCAAGAAGAGTATCTTTTGAATTTAACATCACAAAAGAAATATTTATTCCAAAAGAAGTGTAAACTGCATTGTCTTTTTTTTTTTCCTCTCTTAATTTTTTTCTTAGGTTCCTGGGCTAAGCTGGTAAACTGAGATTCTGAGAAGTTCTGTAGTTGTATAAACTTTCATGGCAGCAGTAACTTCAAACAACATCCTCAGTCCAAAGAAGCTCAAACTACTGTCTTTCCAAATTAGTGATCTTACAATCAAGCACTATTGATCACTGGTCAATAGTTTCCTATTGAAGTTTCCTGTAAAAGGGAACTTAGAAATAAGAGATAGTATTTTTCCCTTAAAACAATGAAAAATACCTGCAGTGTCTAGCAGTCTGAATCCAACTCTATTTCTGAGAACTATGTCTACTTTCCAAACAACTATGTTCAACTGGGCTTTAGGCTGAAAACCAACTGGAATGTCAGGGGATTTCAATTCATTTCGACCAAAATGAGATTCCCTGTTTCTAAACAAAATATAGCCAAAAATAGGGCTCCACCATTCCTACAAAATAACATACTTAAAAAGTTAATTATAAACAGAAACAACATGTTCATCTTTCTCTGCTGCTCAGATACCTTAAAATAAATAAGGGATTTGAAATTAAGGAGTTGTGTGGAGAAGAACTTGTTGCCAAGTGTACTGAGAAGGGACAAGAGCCAAATCCCTGAAAAAGACTGATGTACAATATTCTGAGCACAAATGGGAGTCTCCTGGCCCAGTTGTATCTTTCCTACCAACTGTGTCCCAATTAAAAAGGAAAATGACATTGCACTCTCTCTTCTCTTCCCTTGCACACTCCAGACCCGCTATAGGTCTTCAACTATACCAGGTAAGGGATCTCTGCAGTATCAGGAGACATCCAGGATTCTGTCTTTTCCCCTAAAAATGCCAATTTTCAATTAAGATGTATATGAACTAGCAAGAAACCCATCTCTTCCCCAGAGCACAGCTGAGCAGGATGAACAATATCATATGGTGCGTCTCTCACTGCAGCCTGGAAGCCCTCTGGGATGTCCCAAGAGAATAAGATGAGATAGTCTAGATGTTCAAATCCCCCATGCTATTTATCACACCATTTGGATGCAACTTAACATTAAAGAAATAGACAAAGGAATTTGATATTCTCAATATGGACTGTAACTATTTGGTTCATTCAATTTGGTTGGAGTGAAACAGACAGTTAATTAATTCCCATCTCTGATTCTATGTTTACTTGATTTATATATTTTCTGCAGCCATATGGTTAAATGAGTATACTTTTCTTGCTGTTCAAATATTATATATCAATTATGAATATATTTGTTTACTAGGAAAACTGACCAACTAAAGTAGCATAAGTAATGAAGAACTTAATTTCTCTGTTCTATATACTATGTCCAGAGATGACGGGTGCACATGGTTTCACTTCTCTTCCTAGGATCTAAGAGCTTACTTATGTGTCCCTCTTGCTAGTTTATAAATTACTCAAGGCAAGGGTGCCTGCTAATTTTCTCTTTTAGTTATAGTACCTAGCATATATTAGCTCTCTGCAGTATTTGTTAAATGACTAGGTGAAAAAATGAAAGAATGAATGAATTAATGGAAAATGGAAGAGTCCAGTGAAAGTAAAATTAAGTGTACAAGTACTGCACGAAGTAGGAGAGCATTTATTTATTTTTCCTTTAGTTGTGCTGGGCGGGGAGTACATTGTGGCATTTGCAAAGATTCTTGTAATGTATCAACTATATTATACTTGAATTCACCCCTCTACCACTCTCCTTTATCCCTCTCCCCCCATTCATGGAGAAGTTACAGCGGGTATCATTATTCAATTGCATGGGTGTGTATGTATCTTTTACCCTCTTACCCCTTTTCCCCGCTACCTCCTCCTGCATGCTGGTGCCAACCCCCCTCCTCCCAGCTGGACCAGTTCTGCCCTCCTGTGGAGAACATTTATTGATTTAGTATTTCATTAATGAATGTATATAATGTTATATACATCCAAAACATTTATGGGGATAAGTGTTTTTTAAACTGGATGCTGAATGATTTACATAATTTTTGGCAGAATAAGGAAAATTCTTTGATTTTTTTATCTTCATCTATAAAATAGACAATAGCGATTACCTTGTAGATTCTTATAGGTTTTTCTTTACTCTTTCAACTCTTTTTTTAAATGCATTCCATCTCATCTTATTCCATGTTTATTGTAAGGTGTCCTTCATAAATGTTAGGAATTTGTCATTAAAAAGTCATTTTCTTACCACCAAACAGATTGCATGTTCCTTCAGTTTCAAGATACTGCCCAGTGTCTATTGAATGCTTTACTTTTTTTCACTCATCCATTTATTTATTTCCAGGCACTATCCCAGTCCTGGGGACTCTAAGGTGAACAAGACAGGTATTGGAGACCAGTCTCTTATATTCTGGTGAATGAGTCACATAACAGAAAAAGGAAATACAACCCGAGAGATACTGATGATGACAAGAGAGAAAGGATAGCTATTGTAGCCAGGAGTGCTGTGGTAAACCTGCCTGAAAGTTAATATTTGAGCCCAGTTATGAGACTCCGTGACCCATCCATACAAAGAGCTAGGGAACAGAGATTCCAAGCAGCTGCCCTGGCTTCAGGATTGGGGAATTTGTCAGAAACAGAAAGGCTGTATCAGTCAATGCAGTCCTGCTGGTTATAACAACTAAATGCCAAAATCTCAATGACTTAGAGTGAAATTTTATTTTCTGTTCACTTAAAGCCTAAATTATGGCTGAGAGGTTCTAAAAATTGTTTTCTTTATTGTATATATTTATGATACACATAGTGGTGTTTGATATGCATGCACTTAAAAAGTGAACACTATTGTCAAACAAATTGTCATACCCATCATTTTACATAGTTCTCTTTCCTTTTGCATGAATGCCATTTAGTCCTCACAACAATCTTACAAACTACTTTTATGATATTTTTATCTCTATTTTATAGATGAAGAAATTGAGGCTAACAATTGAAATCACTTGTTCATGGTTATACAAATAATTTCAGGTCAGAATGTCTTTTCTAAAGGCTTTTAGTATTCCATTGTGCATATATACCACATTTTCTTAATCCCTACATCTGTTGATTCACACTAAGATTGAGTCCTCTCTTGCCTATCATGAATAATACTGAAAAGAACATGAACAGTCTTCAACATCTGGCTGTATAGTTCAGTTTCTTAAAATATATGGCCATAAGTTAGGTTGTTGGATTATATGGTAATTCTGTTTTTGGTTTTTGAGACATTTTGACACTTGTCCAAAACGGCTGTACTATTTTATATTCGACCAACTGAAAAGTCTATCATTTGTGACAACATGGCTGAATCTCGAGGACAGTAAGCTAAGTGAAATAAGCCAGGCACAGAAGGACAAACTCTCCATGATCTCACTTACATGTGACATCTGGAAGTGTCAAACTCACAGAAGTAGAGACTAGAATGATGGTTACCAGAGGCAGAGAGCAAGAGCTAAAGGCAGGGCATGGGGAAAGGGAGATGTTGGTCAAAGGATGCAAAGTCCCAGATAAGAGGAGTAAGTTTTAATGATCTATTGCTCAGCATATTGATCATAACTAATAATAATGTCGTGTGTATTTCAAAGTGTCTTTTAAACATTCTCATCACCAATAAATGATAAGTAGGTGATGTGATGAATATGTTAACTAGCTTTAACCTTTCTACAATGTATACATGTATCAAAATGTCACTTTATGCCCCATAAATATTTACAATTATATTGTTATTTTGTTAATTAAAAATAAAGAAGTAAATAAAATAAAATAATTTGAGATCAAACCAGGACTAAAGCACAATTTTCTCCTGAAGGTAATAAGCCCATTAATGATAACCTTCAAATGATCCCACACTTCCAACCCATCCTTCCTCCTAGACTCAATCACCCTAGACATGTAGTCAGGTGCCACAGGTAAACTCAAAGATGCTGGCGGTATTTATGGATCCCCATCTTTTGGAGGAGTTCACATCTTGTTTCTGAAATCCCTGCCTTAGTAACTCCTGTTAAAGACTGTTGTAATGTACTTGTAAGATCAATTGCTCAGAGGAGAGTCTGTTCTGAATTAGAAAATTGTTGCTGCTAAGGAGCCCCTGGGGGATGGAAGGTGGGGGTGCTGCACATGGGTTCAGCATGGCTGGCCCTTATGCTGATAATGAATGGGGGGAACATGGCCAGTAAGGCCCACAGAAAGAAAAACACTTAAGCCTCTTGATGAAAGGCCATATGAGAAGGTAAGTGTTGTAATTCAACCGAAAATAAAAGCCAGCAGCAGGTTATTCTTCCTTCCAGACAGACAGTTTACAGGAGAGCTTTCCTGCAGCTCCAGTGGCAGTGATGGATTATCTGGGAAGGTGAAGCAGCTGAACTGATCTACTCCGCCTCCACTCTCCAGTTCCCTCCAGACTACAAGGTTTCAGGGCAGCTTTAATCCCTCTTAGCCTCCACTCTCCCACAGATCCCAAGACATGTCCCAGGAGTTACTAGGCCTGGAGAGCATCCTCCCAAGCTATTTCCTGAAACCCAAGCTTGAAAGACAGGAGCTGGCCCTCAGGTGCTTGCCAGAGCCACTCATTCACTTCCCTGCTAAGAAGAGTTGTTTGAGAAGCAGCCTGGAGCTCCAGAGAGAGCATTGGTTGCTAGAGAGTCTCCCATTAGGTATGTCTGGAATGAACTGTTTATTTCAGGAAACTCTGAATAAGCCCTACTGAGGATTAATTGGGCTGATAATGGAGGAAAGGTTCCATTCTGCCTCTGATCTTTAATGAATATGACTGTGCTTCTGCTTTCCCTGCCCTTGTCCTGGTCATCATAACACACCTAAGTTGCCAGCCGTTCAAAGCCATCTTTAGATCCAAAACCTTTTAGATCCCCCAAACTTTCCAAGAGCTATAGATAGGACTCTAGTTTGGGAATTCCAGGGCCATCTTGGGATCTCTCAAGTCTCTCTACATGGGTAGCCACCACGCTTCTTGTTGCAAGGCTGGCCAGAATCTCTCAATTGAAGGCAAATAGTGATAGTCAGAACACCAGATAAAAGCTATCTGTCTCTTTCTAGTCCTTGATTATCCCTGCTAAGGATTTTATACTCAATACTTGGTACAACAGTTATCCCCACAGAAGGTGGGATATGGTAGAGGACATAATCCGTATAGGGGGAGGTATAATTTACAGATAGTGAATTGAGTCAGAAGAAGATAATCTCCACCAATAACTACTCCATCTTTTAGTCTCAGTCAGGTTTTCTTTGCAGAGAATCACTTTTAGACTATTCCATGAAAATTTGACATTTCTTATTATATCAATTTTATCTAACCTGGAATAAGGAACCCTACTCACAGAATGGTAAATGTATACTCTAAGTCTTAGTGTGAAAAGAACAAGTAGGTATGTTAAGTTGTAGAACAAACCTGGGTTCAAATTCTACTGTTTGTAAGTAGAGCCTTAAGAAATTGTGCATATTTTTTTCAGTGGAGTTAGTGTAAGTAACCCCTGGTGAACTACTTCAGACAATAAGTGAGATATATAAATCCCTTGGCAATCATGAAATGTCTACTCCTTTTCTTTACTGAAGTCAACTTAGATTAAACTGGAAAGGGAGTTGATATTTTCTTTCTTCTGTGGTTACTTACAGCATATTTCCCAGAAATAGGGATGGTTGATTTTAGTTCCTAGTTACATTAGAGAATGATCTCTTGTATATAAATAACATGAGCTGCTTTCTAAAGAATATTCGTAAGCCCTTTGGTAAATATACACCCTTTACCCCTAGATCTGCAGAAGAATAACTATGATTTAATGCTAAAAGTATGGTTTTTAAGATGAGAGCTTTAGAAGTGACAGAGGAGTAAGGACAAGAGAGGAAAAGAGAGAGAGAGAACAAATTCTCCTTCTGATCACTAAGATCATGTATTCCAGTTGTGATATAAGGCCAATAAAATGGCACAAACTGCAAAAACAAAAATTTGTCAGGCATGAACAGAATGAATGAAACTCAGGAATGTCTCACTTCTTCAGAGAAGGATAAAAGCAGCATGCCTTGAAGTAGCCTCAAAGGTCAGGTGGCATGTGTACAAGGCTTTGTGAGAAGAGTCACCTGAGTGAGGGGGAAGGACGAGTAAGAACAATACATTTACAGCCACAGCCCAAGCCAGAGGTTCTAACTATCTGCACATTAGAATCACCTGAAGCAAACCTGGTTCCCACTCCCAAAATTCCACTGTAATTGGGCTTGGAACAGAACTTTTTAAAGTTTACCTTAGCGATTCTAAGGTGAAGTTAAAGGGATTGTCCTCTACTATAAAATAGGTTTAACCACTTCCATAGAATAAGATATGTTAAGTCTTTTATGATAAAAAATAAATTTGTGAGTTTATTTAGAAGGTTTTTTCCTTGGGTTTTCTGTAACTCTTCCTTGACAAAGATGTGTGATATTTACAATAAACTACAAATTCCAAAAAATGTGTCATCTTATCCCAGTATGGCTAATTCCTGGTATACTATGTACTTGTTAGGGACACACTAGATGAGGGTACATTGTCATACTAATCAGGCATTTGGTTTTAGTTAAAGGTCTAGGCTTCAGTTTCTTCATCTGGCATACAGAGGAGATGTACTAAGTCTGAGGCCTTCCAACTGGGCTCCACAGAGGACTCTATAGACATGCCCCAGGGCCTATCCACCATGAGCAGCAAGTGATGCACACCACTTCAAATAGAGAAGCTCTGTTTCTATCTATTTTGTACATTTGTCCTCTGACAGTAATTCATTTGCAAAAGGAACAAAGCTAGATGTCAGGAATATGCAGTGTAGGTGATTCCAAGAGAATAAACAAATTGTGGTATATGCACACAAATAAAATGGGGTTCTTCTATAAAATGGGATGAAGTATTGATATATATGCAATGATGTTAATAACCTTTCAAAACATTATGCTAAGTGAAAGAAGCCAGACACAAAAGATCCCATGTTGTATGGTTCTAGTCAGGTGACATACCTGAGACAGACAAACCCATAGAAACAGAATGCAGATTGGTGGTTGATAGGAGTCGGGGAGGGAGGAACAGAGGAAAAATGAACTCCTCAATGGGTATGGTGTTTTAGTTTGTAGTGATGGCAATGTTTTGGAAATAGGTAGAAATAGTGGCTGTTTCACATGTAAATGCCACCAAATTATTCACTTTAAAATGGTGAATTTTACCTCCATTTTTTAATGAATGAGAACTGTTGGGCTAGATGATAAAGTCCTTCACAGCTCTAAAGTTTTACAAGTATGATTTTATGAAATAAGTTTATTCTTAAAAACTATGACAAACACCAAGGAGAACATATTTTTTAAAGTGCTTTGAGAGTTGGGGACAAAAGGAACAGCTTCATGAAGAACGAAACATTTGAGACAGGTACTGAAGAACAGAGTTTTCCATGGAGATGGCAGAACTTTCATGCAAAGATATGGAGACAGGAACTTGTGAAGGAGCAGTTATAGGAGAATTGAGTCCCTGCAGGAGGCTGGGATCTAAGGCTAGAAATGTGGGTCACTACTATCCCAAGAATGACCTTCAATGCCAGACTAAAAATGTTTTAACTTTATTTGCATTCAAATGGATATTATTAAAAGTTTTGAAGTAGACTAGCCATATAATTGGAATTCCACCTTATATGGATGGTGGTATCTGAGTATAAGATAAAAGCAATATTGTAGCTAAGGGCAGGGACTCTGAAGACAGACTTCTCAAACATGAATCCCAGCCCTGATGCACTCTAGCCAGATAAGCTTGAGCAAGTTACTTTTTCATGCCTCAATTTCATCATCTGTAAAATGGAAATAACACCCATCTCATTGAATTGTGAAGAATAAATAAATTAATACAAATGTACTGGATCAGAGTAAGTGCTCAATAAATGTTAACTGCTCTTTATTGAGGAATGAAGGAATGTGTATATTTAGGAAATAATGGAGTTAGTGAAGACAATCAGCCCTGCTGTGTTGCTATTCTATTTTGTGAGTAAAGTAAAACTGTGCAAATTAAATGTTACATTACACTTGGAAGACTGAAATTTTATGAAATGTTTATTGAGAGTATTTTGGACAAAGAAGCTTTAGAAACTTCAAGGGAGCATAGGATAGGAAGTGTTAACTGGGAATGAATAAGAGAATAATATCATGATGAGGACCACAGAAAATGCCCTTGGGTGACCTGGGAGATTTTCATTTGCAGAGAGGCCACCAAAGTATACGTCAATGACTTTGGCTACAAAGAAGTCATTACTTTGGGATGGGCACATTGGGGCAAAAGTTTAGAACATTTTACAAGGTGGAGCAATGTCCGGCAAGAACAAATTGTATTTGTTGGACCACCTGATTATATCAATAAGACTGAGCCTGGGTTTGAATGGAAATGGTCAGTTTTAAAGCTGAGTTTAACTTCTAACTCAGAGAGGAGGCGACTCCATGTGATCAAAGCTCAGTTCCAGAACAACCTTCTGGGATTGTTCTAAGTTTCCTTTTGTAATAAATTCCATAAACCGAAGATTTGTCATTGACAATGTTTTCTCATTACCCCTGCATCCAACCTATCAGGTCTTGTCCATTTTAACTCTAATGATCTTTTAAGTGCATTCACCTTCATTTCTTCTCCATGGTCCCAGCCTGATTCAAGATACCACGTCCTGGAGCACAGTGACAGCCTCCTACCTGGAATACCACATCCACATTGTCCTTTTTCCAGTTCATTCTTAACACAGCAAAGTGAAAGTTCCTTCAGCTGCCTTGGGTCATGACCTATAAGCACTACAAGCTCTGTAGTGTCCTCCTCATCTCTTAGCCAACACCTGCGCATTCTAAGAACCTCAGGTTGGACACTGTTTCCCTAGACAAATCTTTTCTTTGTCATTGGCCAAATCATATCTCCCTGATAATGATATTGGTTACATTATACATCCTGTGTATACTTAAAAAATCAGTAATTGTTTATTTGTGTAATTAATTAAATTGTTTCCCCAGTAGCCTAAGCTCCAGGAGGACAGATTCCTACTGGGTTTGCTTATCATTATTTCTCTAGCATAGTGTGCAGCTACATGTTTGTAGAATTACTGAATGAATAGATGAATGAATGAATTACCAATAAACTATTGCAGGTGCTGTGTACTCTTATAAGGACCTGAGTCATCAAGGAAAGCCAGTGCTCAGTGTAGGTGGTGAGATGGACACATGGAGTCTTTATTTCTATTATTCTTTATCTCTTTTCAAAAATTGACAAATAAAGATGTGTATATTTATAGCATGCTACTTGATGTTTGGATGTATGTATGCGTTGTAGAATGATGAAATCAAACCAATGAACATATACTGGACATTATTTCCATGGACAATGAAAACCACTGCAGTTTTTACAAATTAAATGCCATAGGAGGGTGATGGAAATATTGTGTACACATGTATGTAAATGGAAAAGTGAAGCTTATTGAAACTATTCCAGGAATAGGGGAGGGGTAATAAAGGAAAATGATGGAGAAGATGAATTCAACTATGATATATTGTAAGAACTTTTATAAATGTCACAATGTACCTCCAGTACAACAATAATAAAAAAAGATAAAGCCTTTAAAAGAAAAGTAAGTATACCAAATAGCTGTGTTCATAGAGCTAAAGAAAAAGAAGACTTAACTAAGAGGAATGGAAAAGAACATGATAACACAGACTCTTTGGAGTCCATAGCTGTGATTAGGATGAGAGACTGATGGTCTGGCTTAGGGTAGTTGGAGGAAAGATAGAAAGAAGTAGAGGAATATTTAGGAAATAGGCTAATGATCTGTGAAAATGATTGTGATACATTTGCGAGGAGGTGACTGAAAGAAATTTCTCAAAACTGTAACGGTTGTCATTAAAAGACACAAAAGCAGTACACAGAGTGGCTTTGAAGGACCCCGGGCCTTGACCCATAAAGTCTTGAATTCTAACTGACACAGAATGTAGGGAAAAACAGTGTACTACTTACAGTGCAGGACAGCCCCTGGGTAAGTCTTGAAGCAATTCCTTTCAATCCCTAAATTCCTTTTATGCAAACTTGGCCTCAAGAGACCATCATTTATACGACTATAAGTTATAAACCAGCATTTAAAAATATCATTTAGCATTTTAATATTTTACTTCATTTAATAATCACAACATTATTGTTTCCCCAATCTTTCCAGAAGGAAAATTGGAGTACAGAAAAGAAAAGAAAAAAAACCAAATGATGGAGTTAGAAATGGTTGAGCCAGGGTTCAAACACAGATGGGTCTGATTGCAGGGCCCAGGCTTTGCATCATAATATCCCCTTGGTCCTTTTCCCTACCAAGTGGAAAACTGACATGTGGCTGGGCAGTCTGTCCCCAGTGTGGTTTGGAGACCAACTCTTAACACTGATGTAGCATTAGCATCTTTCTTTGCAAACATCCTTTCCTCTTGGCTTATTTCTGATACCACATTCCTATAGCATAGGAAATGCTGTGAAATATGGAGCTTTCAGCTGTAGACTTGATTGAAATGGGCAAAGTTTGTTTTCTATTTCTCTCTTCTGCCATCACAAGCTAGTGGATCCAGATGGCTGAAATCACCAATTAAAAACAAAGAGAACACTAGAAAAGCAGTTAGAGAGATGTACCACGTAGCAATCAGGGATGAGACAGCTGAAATGGCTTCATGATGGTAAAGATTCTTTCATTCAAAAAGAATGTGTGTGCAAATTAGTCTTTTTCTCCTTCTGGACTGTAAAGACAATTTAGCATTAATAAATTGCCACCAGAATTCTTTATTTCTGTAAGAAAATGTGTGCTGGCTATTTCCACAGTAATCAATATACGTAATTTAAATTAGAGACTGGCTAATGTTAAAAAAAAAAGTAGAAAAAGCCAAGACAGAATTTTCCTTCAGACTTCTGAGCTCTCCAAACCTGCTGTCAGCATACTATGTGGCTAGTCTAAAGGCTACTTCTTAGAAGACATAGGTTTTCAGTGTTTATCAGCCTCACCCTCCCCAAAGCAAGAATAGGGGAAGCCTTAGCACCTCAGAAACATTTTGATTGTCCAGCTTCTTATTTGGTAATTCATACATCAATTATAAACTTCACTCAAATTCCAATTAGGAACTGAAGTAAAAATGATAATAAAGAGGAAGATAAGGAGGGAGGGGTAGAGAAAGAAAAGAGAAGAATAAGAAGAAGGAGGGAGAGAAAGAGGACAAGAGAAAGGGGAGACAGGCATGGGGGTACATGCCTATAATTCCAACACTTGGGAAGCTGGGGCAAAGGGACTGATAGTTCAAGGCCAGCCTGAACTACATAGTAAAACCTTACCTCAAAAAGTGAGCCGAAGAAGGAGGAAAGGAAGAAGAAAAGGAGAAGAAAGAAGGAAAAGAAGAAGGAGAAGAAAGAAGGAGGAGAAGATGGAGCAGAAGGAGAAAAGGAAGGAGGAAGAGAAAAAGGAAGGAAGGAAAAAATAGAGCAATAAGGAGAATGGAGAGAAAGAAGGGGGAAAGCAGGAGAAGAAAGGAAGGGAGAAGGACAAAGGGAGAAAAGACTTTAACCTGGGCTAAGTAGGGAGAACTCTACACCACTGCAGAAAGTTCTGTTACTTTCAGATACCTGAACTACTGAAAATTAGGTTAAATAACTACTCCTCTGCCCCAGAGTCATTAAACAGCAAACCCAGGGACATCTCTAGAATTACTGGTAAATTAGTTGTTCACTAGCTTGGATCTGATCTAGAGATCATTAAATATGTTTAAAGGCAGGTTGACCCAATTTGTAAAATGAATTTGTTTAGGAATTTTTTTTTCCACAGATGAACTTAGATAAACTTCAGCTAAGCCACACTCTTCAAATTATCACAAATTCCAACTAACAAAATCCAAATGATTGAGGTCTGGCTTGTTCTTCATTTTCAAAACCCTGTGGTTTCATGATGAATGAAGTTGAAAAAGAACTTTGAAGGTTGACAGAAGATGGATACAGCTGCGTTTCCTTTAAGCTTGTTGTACAGCTAACCCTATTCTTCCCCCTTTCCATTTCACTTTTCCAGGATAGGGCTGCTCAGGGTCACTCCAGATGCCTGAAGGTCAAGTTGCTCAATGTCTTTCCACTACAAAGTCAGCCCTGGAGGAAGGCAGAGGTTCTGTTTGTTTTTGTCACCTTAGGCTTGGGCTGACTCAAGGCATAGTTTCTGCTTTATGGTAAACATATCTGCCTCTTGGCCTGGTGTTTTCCATGGGCATATCTAACAGGCACTTGCACCTGCTTAATGTCTAGATTCTTGAGAATTGCCATCCTTAAGCTGATTCTGGTATTCACCATAACCCAGTTCTACAGCTGTGCCTAAAATGTCTTTGTTGATCTGGGCTTTGCTACTCTCAGTACTTGCCCTATTTTGGCTCTGTTCTTGCTACTGCTTTTGCAGCTGGACAGCCACTGAGCTTGGTTCCTGCTGATTTCCTGCTGATTGGTCATGAGGCTTGTTTCAGCTGAGCTGCCAAAGAAGGGGCCAAATACTAGAGGTAACTGGATATCATGTAAACAGACCAAATTTCACATTTAGTGAACTGCTGTTCTCAAACCTTAGCGCACATAGGAATCACATTGGGAGTAAATCTGTGCCTTTGCCTCCACAGAATCTGATTCACTAAGTCTTGGGGGAGGGTGACGGTGGGGTGTTTGGCAATCTGCATTTTAATGAGGTGAATGGCATTGTTCAAGTCTTAGACCACCTTTGGGAAGCCAGACTTGATTTTCAGCCTGCTCAGTCTCACTCCCCCACTTCCAGTACCTGTGTACAACTATTTTCTGTAGTGTCAGTCTGCTTAAGTTCAGCTAGTCAAGAGGTTTGGAATTAAAGTGAGGAGGGCTGGAAGTAAGAGAAAGCAGCCTAACTGGAAACTCAAATCAGGAGCACCAAGTTCACTTTTATGAAAGAACCTCTTTTGATGTTTTCTAACAGTGAAAAAATAATAATTTTAAAATGTGAAGTCAAGAAACAGAAGAGCTTCTTAGGACCCATTTGCTTTTCAAGCTCTCGTCAAACATGTGTTTTGACCTGAGAATTCTGGAGCTGTAATTGTAGTGCCAGGAAGCCACAGACTGGCCATCTACAATCTTCTAACAGAGGGAATTCCAGTCCTGTTTTTAAAATTCTTCAAGTTTTCAGTAATCCCAAGATGTCATGAAACTCTCAAAACCGTTAATTTCACCTCAGTTTTATTTAAAGAAAATCTATGATTCAATAAAATATAAATTATAAATATATCTAACCTTTTCTGTAAAAATAAATCATTGATATATATATCTATATTTATCTCTACATTTTTGTATTTGTTTATAAAAAAATCTGAAAAAATACTCAGTAAAATGTCATCAATTGTTCTCTCAAGACTGTAAATCTGGATGAATTCAAATTTTCTTTTTTTTTTTTCAGCATTTCTTATTTGAATTTTTCTAAATTAAGATTTATTAATATATAACAATAAATATGAAGTGCAGTAAAGGAACGTCTTCTCGATCAGGATTTCTGAGTTCCAAATCTGAAATAGTTAAAAATTAATGTGTTGATTCTCAGCTCATAATCAATCTCTTCATTTTCAAGAATACATTGAAGGTAGATTTCCCCAGGTCATTGCTTCCCAAAAGCATTATTTAAAAAACATGCCTGGCAAAATGATCCCCCTTTTGTACTCTTTTCCTTCAGGTTACCACCTTTGTATATCTGTCAAAGGTGGTGTCTCCCTTGTGCATACCCCTCCAACAACACCTCATTACCAACATATATTGTATGGTTGTATTTTTTTTTTTTCTGATTTTATGTATTTATTGACAATATGAGGAGGGAAAAGAAAAGAAATGACCACCTATAATTACACTGTCTAAAGGCATACTGTATTAGCATGTAGAGAGTATTTCTCCTAATTCATGTGTGTGCTGTTGTTGTGTGTATGCATGTGTATATGTGTGCATATACATACATATGTATGCATATGTGTGTGTATAGTTGGGTATAATTCCCTTCACACACAAGGAAAAAAAAATTGATCACAGGCCAGGACAGAACTATCCCAGAACAAATGCAACAAAAAAAAAAGCAGAGACAAAATGGTTGATTTTTACACAGAATGATTTTAAATCTCTTATACCATAATAAAAAGCAAATTAAAAATTGGGGAAAATATTTGTAACAAACAAAATATGGTTAATACATTCAATAAATACTGTTAAGTCACTGAGAAAATATTAGGCCACCTAATAGAAATTAGGATAATGACTATGTTGTTGTCATGAAGATGACAAAGTAAAATGGTTTCACTAAGATAGAATTCTATTTCTATCTCACAGAAGACCAAAGAAGGTGGCAGGTCAATTGTGTGCCATGGGGTCATTGAGGTTCTCCCCAATCTTGTATCCTGGTTTCTTCTGGAATGTTGTCTTCTGCAGTAGTTGTCAAGCTTCCACTGGCTGCCAATCAGTGACAAAGGGAAAGAGAGAAGACAAAACAAGGGATTATCTTTCGAACAAGAGAATAGAGTACTGAACACATCTTCCACTCTGTTTCCTTTTGTGAGAATTTGGTCACATAGCCAAGCCCACTGCAAAGGAGGTTGGGAGAGTGTTTTTTAATTGGGAGGTCATGTACCTAGGAAAAAGAAATAATAGGTTTTGATGGGTATGACTAGAGCTCTGACATAGCACCTGAAAAAAAGATCTCAAAAAGAATATGAACATATAAATATAAAAGTCTACATAAATATAACTTAAAAGATAGTGGTACAATGTTCTATTTTGCTCTACCAAATTAGTAAAGATTTTTATAAGTAATACTAATTACTGATGAAAATATAACGAAATAAGTATCTTCAAACATTTCTGGTAAAGAGCATAAATAAGTATTGCTTTCCTGGATGTAATTTTGGATATGAACATCAAGAGATTTTATTTTATTTATTCATCTATGTATTTATTTTGGCAGTGCTGGAATTTGAACTGAGGCCCTTGTGCTTGCTAGCAATTGGCTCTGCCACTTGAGCCACATCTCTAGCCCTTTTGTATGTTAGTTGTTTTTCACATAGGGGCTTGTGCTTTTGCATGGGGCTGGTCTTGGATCATGAGCACTGTCTCCTACATAGTTGGGGTTACAGGCCCCAGACATGTGCCATCACACTGAGCTTGTTCTGTGAGATAAGGTCTCCCTAATTTTTTGCATAGTCAAGTCTCTAACTAGGATCCTACTATCTCTACCTCTCAAATAGATGGAATTACAGTCATGAACAACTGTGCCTGGTAGTGAGAGGTTTTTTTTTTAAATGCTTTACTCTATGCATCATTAACTCCACCTCAAAGTATCTAGTCACACAAATAATCAGAGATGAAGACAGAGAAAAATAAGAGAGAAATAAACATTCAACACTAAGAGAATAAGACTTACTAGATAAGTTATACAATAACAAGACAGTGGAATATTAGACAGCCAATAGAATCAACTTTTTACAGTACAGGAGATTAAACCCAGGACCACGCACATGCTGAGCAAGTGCTCTACCAGTTGAGTTACGCCCTCAATCCCTCCCACCTAGTTTTTTGTTTGTATTTCAATTTTGAGATAAGGTTTTGCTAAATTTTCCTGGACAGGCCTTGAACTCATAATCAATCTGCTTCTTATTCCCCAATCATTGGAATTATAGGCATGCCACCACTCCTGGCTTAGAATCCAATTTTGAAACTTGGAGAAATATTCATGATGTAGTTTAGCAGGGGGAAAGGATGATTCAAACTTCTAGACTGAAAATGACGTCAATTTTGTTTAAAAATAAATTTATGATTAGAGGTTAAAACACCACAAAAGAAGGCTGGTTATATTTGGGAAATTTTTGCTCTCTTTGTTTTCTATAAATAACATATTTTCCAAAATTAGAATGTATTTTATAATTTTTTTAAACACTATTTGGAAACCATCAAGTAGAGCAGGAGGTAAAGCTCTAGAGCTACCATTTTGGGGTAAAGAAGCAGGGCTGCCTTTGGGCTTAGAAAGACTGGGGATATCTATCCGGACAAGAAGTCAATGAGGCTAGAAGTATGAGATCTTACTAACTTCAAATTTGTCCTCCTTGTCACTTTGTCTCTGGCATAAGGACCTATTGAAATACCATTTTCTCTATCTTATTCATTAGGAAACGTTTGATTTTTAAATATCAGCTACCAGTCTAAACACAAACAATTGAAACTATAATGAAGGAACAGCATTTGAAGAAAGAAATGGTCCAGAACCTTGGCAAGGTTATTGAACCAGGGTCTAGAAAACTGTGCAGATTTTCCATCTGTGTTTTTTTTTTTCCTAGAGGTATACTTGATTCTTATTTCTCTGTCTAAATTGTCTTTCTCTTTTTCTCTTGTTCACATCATAGAAATAAGATGGTTACAGATGTCTCCCATGTTCAGTGCCATAGTTCCAGTCTCAAGGAATATCTGAATCTCTCTCCCAGACCCAATTCAAATTCTCTGGAGCAAAATTCTAACTGGCCAAGTAGCCTACTTCCAGTCTTTCCAACTCTGAACAGTGTAACAGGTCATAAACAGGGCCTGTCAGAGCTGACCACTGTGAATAGAAACCACAGTCAAAGGGACCCCACTCAAATGCATCTTATAGAACCTAATATCAAAAAATGTAGAGGACCTGCTGGATGCACACTTGAATCTGAAAGGAAAATTCCAGTTCTTATCTTTAAAGAAATAACATTATTTCAGTAACTAATTAAGTGATGACTATGTATAAGGTAGAAGTTGCATTTTATTATGGCTATTCTATAATCCTCAACTTCATAATTTTCCACTTACATACGTTTTCTTTACTTTTTCTGTAAAGTTAAAATTGAACACCATTGGGCTGGTGGAGTGGCTCGTGGTGGAGCACCTGCCTCATAGTTCAAACCCCAGTACCACCAAGAAAATTAGACTAATTATCTTAATGTTTTAAAATTAAATAGATGGCAGATAGATACATAGATAGATGGTAGGGAGATAGATGTACACATTGAAAAACATAATAATGGTTTACAGGTAGGCCTTGATGCTCTCCTATTGAATGTAAGCCATCTCACAGAGCACCAATGTCAGACAGGCCACTCAGTAACTGTCTCATGGCATCCAAGGGTCCTGAAGTGACACTTAACAACAAGCCACTTAGTAACTGTCTAAGCACAGAAAAATCAAAAGCACTGGCCAGACCACAAACATAACGGACCATGCACCTACTTGAGAACAACACCTAAAATATTGTGGATTGGAAGTTTCGTCCTCTCAAAATTGATTTGCTGAAGCTGCAACCCTCAACATGACAGTACTTAGAGGTAGGGCCTTTGAGAGGTAATTAGGTTTAAATGAAGACACAAGGATGTCAGAGGATCATTGGCGTCCCATAATGAGATTAGTGTCCTCAAGGAATAGGAGATCTGAATGTGGTTAATGTACTCTCTAAACAAGGGTGAAAACAGAATTTTTAAACATGTTGAAATCACCATAAGAAAGGGATTATGATAGAAAAAAGAAAAATAGAGAAGATGAACCAATTAGGATTATAATACATATGTACATGGTAATGTCACGAGGAAACTCCCTGTACAGCTATTTTAAACAAGCAAAAGTGTCATTTTATTTTTCTTTTACAGAATTGCAAAACAGGAGGGTGGAACAGGTCCTGCTTGGTGGGGGGATTGGTATCAGTGGGAGGGGGGAGGATATGGAGGATGAAGGAGGGTGAATATCATGCAAATACAGCATACACACATACACAAATGGAAATACTCCAGGAATGAGGGGGGGAAGGGATACAGGAGAATGGTGGAAGGGGTGAATTCAAGTATGATATATTTTATGTGTTGTAAGAACTTTTGTAAATGCCACAATGTTCCTCCACCAAGGACAACAATTGAAAAAAAAAGATAGGTGATCGGAACCCTCTCTCTCTCTCTCTCTCATATGAAGACAGCTTCAGCTCCTAACTAAGATGGTTCTCCTCACCAAGTGCCCCGCCTCACTGCAATGAATGAAATGATAACAACTTATACAACTACGTGTGTGCTACAGGTGGCCTTTGGCTGGAGAGCACTGACATAGAGTAGATGAATACATGCTTCCTAAATCTGTGTCTTGAGAGGGCATAGAAGGAGTGATCTTCTTAAAACCACGAGTGCCCCTAACATGAGATAGGAGTCTATCGTTCTCTGATAAGAGGTGATAAAACCCAGAGAAATTACTGAGTCAAAGGCTGAACCAGAGAAGTGAAACATCTTGTGATGCCAGTAAGTAAAGAACTTTTCTTACAAAAAAAATTATCAGCATTTGTCAAAAAGAAGAGGACCAACTTGAAGGGGCAAGTCATGGTCAAATCTAAGACAGTTGAAAGAACAAAATAATAAAGAGAACAATGAATTATAACCCACAGAATAAAATTAAAATGTACCATGCATAGTAATATAAGTAGATAAATAAGTGAATAAATAAATCAATACATAACGAAGAAGAGCTCTTTCTTACATTTGAATTCCAGATAACAAAAGTTGAAGGAATGATAAAAATAGGGAATGATCACTTGACAAAAATCAAGTATTTTAGAAAAGAATTGACTAAATTCTTTAGAAAGGAGTAAAACAATTGGTGGGCAAAAATATGAGAAGCATCATATTTTCATGGCAGCAAATTATCTACCACAAGATGCTTATTCTTTGCAATAGGAAACGTGGTAACTAGAGTGAAGAAAACTGGCAAACACAGCCTTAATTAAATCCTGAAAATTAACATCCCTAGTAAAGGGAATTAATCATGTTCCTCTTGATAGTACACTGGGGAAACATAACTCATTACTATAGGAATGTGAATCATGAAGAAACACCTGACAAGCCCCCAAATGAGGACCATTCTACATAAACGACTGGCCAGTATGCTTACAAGTGCCCCAAAGAGACAAAGAAGAATTGGATATTGTTCCAGATTAAGAAGACATGAAAACTAATCATAGTGCAAGATCCTAAATTAGAAAAAACTTAATTGGGAAAAATTGAGCAAAGTCTTAGATTAGATAATAATACTGAATCAATATTAGTTTCCTGATTTTAGTAATTTTGCTGAGGTTATGTAAGATGCTATCATTTAGGAAATTAGGTGGTGGATGTTTGAGATTCTAGTATTATTTTGAACATTTTTACAAGTCTGAACAATTTCAAAATGAAAACCTCTTAAGTTAAAATTTTTTTAAAAGATCCTACTTCTATGCTATTATGCTTGTTTCATCTATGCATTAAATTAACAGAAAGGCAGTTAAACTTTAAACCTCCAAAAGCTGCATGCACCAATGCTTCCTTAGGGAATAGTTAGCCCATGAAACACATGAGGAAAGTTGCAACAAAATATATTATTTAGATGTCAGATTTCATGCATACTCAGCATAAAAAAATTACCAGTGTTCCATTACATGGAATTGGAGAGGATTCCTGGATAATTCTGCATATTACAGGGTTTTCCTGTTTTTTCTTCTGTTTTCTTATTTTTCCTAAATCTGCTGCTGTTTCATTTTCAGTTGGGTTTCAGTTTCATTTATTTATTTCTTAAAGGACTTTAAAAAAATGTTCAAAAATACTTTCGCAAAATAATCAGCATTCATAAAAATTACCCATAATCCCATCCCATTTAAAAAATTACTTCATTTAAATATGTAAAAATAAACCATATGCATTCTTAACTTTTGTCAATGTTACAAAGTAAAAATATGATTATATCTGTCATTATTTTACATTGGTTATGCCTAAGGCTATATCTACACAAAACCACAGAAAAATGTGATTAGCCAGATGTTTAAGTATAAAAAAGGCAAATATATGGCTATTAGAACCATCTGGTGTCTGTGGAGATTATTCAAATTTACTCAAATCTTTACTTTATCCAAGCACCATAAGCATACCTCATCTCCTGGGAAGATGAAAACAGATTCTCTCACACTCTTATATCTCTGAGGTCAGAAACACCCCATGCACATATGTAATGCTATAGGTTGTTAACACCTCAAGATGGTGGAATAGCTCACATCAATATTAATTAGCAATAGGATGTTTGAGATAATATTAATTGTCCTGGCAAATTGCCCTAGGAATGATGGTCAAAAACAGTCTCAAATAGACTCTTTGTTCATAGTAATTAATCAGCCATGAGTCAGGGTCCTTCGAAGTTTGAGAGAACCCCAGGAGTCTGAATCTAATACACCTTCTCTGGCACATTGGATATAGAGATGGGAAACAATGATACCAAATGCCTATCCCCAAAATTCAATGACAATGCAGGCCTTTAGTAGGTTTTTTATATGCTCTGGTTTCTCAGGAAAACCATTCTGATCAGAAGATACTCTAGCCTCATAGCTGGAGTCTCAGGGTATGTTATGGGTGTCATTGACTGCCACCAGAAAGTACTGTAAAAGTTTGTTGTAAAAAATACTGCCTTAAATAAATGTAAAGGGCTTTTCTAATCATCGTTTTGATTACAACTTAGTCAGCTATAAGACCCCTCCAGACATTCTTGTCTTGTTTCATATCTCAGGAGGAAAATATTGAAACTTTTTATCATTAGGTATGAAATTAAATCTAAATATGACCAAGTTAAGGAAATATCTTTTTATCCCTATGTATATGAGAATTTTTATCAGGAAAGTATATTACATTCTCATCAAATGCTTTTATTCTGTATCTAATGTCATATTTTCAATTTTTAATTTTGTTAATATACTGAATTACATTGATTATTTTTTAAGGTTAAACTGACTTTGCATTCTGGATGAAGCTATACTTGACTTTCATACACTATCCTATTCATAAATTGTTGCATTAAACCAATTGCATTGTGTTAAGAATTTTTGGCTCTATGTCCATGAGGAATGTTGAGATTTAGTTTTCTCTTTTTGTAATTTCCTTATCTTGATTTAGCATCAGGATAATAATGGCTTCACAGAATGAGAAAAGAAAGATTCCTTCCTCTTCAATTTTACAGAAGAATTTCTACAGTACTGGTATTATTTATTTCTTAAATGTTCAATAAAATTAATTAATTAATTATCATCTAAGCCTGTAGTTTTATTAGTGGGAAGGTTTAAACTACAAACTCCATTTCTTTAATTAGTATTGAGCTATTCAAATTACATTTCTTCTTGAATAAGCTTTCATAGTTTCCATCTTTCAAGAAATTATTTCATTTCATTAAATTTAATGTATTTATGGTCAAAATATTTTAGTAATATCTCTTCATAACCTTTTCAAAATCTGGAGGATATATGATGATAGCACATTTGGTAATGTGGGTTTATTTTCCTTTTTCTTTCTGATCAGTCTGGCTAGATATTTAACAAATTTCTGATATTCTCAATGAAACAACTTTTGTTTTATTATGTTTTCTTTTTCATCAATTTGTACTTTATTATTTTTTATTATATTTTTATTATTTCCATCCTTCTGTCTATTTTGTTATATTTGCTCTTCTTTTCCTAGTTTCATAAGGTGAAAATGAAGTCCTTTGATTTGGGGCCTTTTTATCTTGTCTAATATTGGTATTTGTTGCTATTAATTTCCCCCACTACTACTTTAGTAATGGCCTCCAAATATTCTTATATGTGTCTGTATTTTCATTTAGCCCAAAATGACTTCCAATTTTCCTCTGGATTCCTTTTTTAATCACTAAGCTACTTTAAAATGCACTCATTTTTCAATCCTTAAGAGTTCTTTTTAGAGCTCTTTCTGTAATTGATTTGTAATTTAATTCCATTGTGACCAGAAAATAATGGGTTGACTTGACTCCTCATCTACCTGCCACCAGCTTATCTTGTTGTATATGGAGGTAACGTGTGACTGCTTTTAAAGGTTTCTCTTATCATTAGTTTGAATTATTTGATTATGATTTGACTGACTATAGTTTTATTAATGCTTCTTATTTTTAGAATTTATCGATTCTTGGATCTGTGTGTTCATAGTTTTCATTAAATTTGGAAAACTTTTGGCTATTATTTTATTCTAATCATCATCTCCCAACCTTCATGTATACATAAATTATATGTATAATTATATATATGATAACATACATTGTTTCACGACTCACTGATATCTGCTCATTTCATCTTATTTTTAATTTGTATTGATACTGGATTTTTTCTAAATCATCAAGTTCTCTAATCTTTGGCAATATCCATTCTGCTGTTATTCTATTAACCCAATTCAGTATCTTTTTCTTTTCTTTTTTTTGGTGGAACTGGGGTTTGAACTCAGGGTTTCTTGCTTGCAAGCAGGTGCTTTACCACTTGAGCCACACCTCTAGTACATTTTTCTCTGGTTATTTTGAAAATGGAGTCTCACTAAGTGTTTGCCTAGGCTGGCTTTGAACCACAATCCTCCTGGGTCTCAGACTCCCAAGTAGCTAGTATTACAGGTGTGAGCCACCAGTGCTCAGCTTAATTCAGTGTATTTTTCAATGAGGTTTTTATCTATTGAAGTTCAATCTGGGTGGTATATTCTCTTTTCATACCTTCCATGTCCCCCTTGAGCATATTCAGTCTTTTCTAGGTATAGAACATATGGAAGGCAGTTTAAATAATTGTTTTAATGTCCCTCCATGCTAATTTTAACATCTGTATCAATTTTGATTGATTAATTTTTTCCTCATTGTATCTCTCATGTTTATCACTTTGTGGCACTTCTGGAAATGTTTTTACTGAGAGGCAGATGTGGTGAATTTGACCTTGTTAGGTGCTGGATACTAGTTTATTTCTACAAAATATAAACAATAGCTTTGTTCTGGGCCACAGTTAAGTTAATTGGGAAAAAGTTTGATACCTTCAGATCTTATACTTATAAACTTTTAGGCAGGAAAAGAATGGGATTTTTGTCTGGGGCTAATTTTGTCCTGTTACTGAGGTGAGATCTTCAGTGTTATGTTAGTTAAGATATCCTCCCTTCTGGATGGTGGAGGCAGACCCTATTCCTGACCATTTGCAAATGCTGGTTCTCTTCTCTCTAATCAGGTGGTTCTTTAGTCTCTGGCACTTTTCTCTAACATAGGTAGTATCGGTATTCTGTTGACAGCCAATCTCTACAGCTCTTTTTCCATGCAGCTCCCTTCTCTCCAGTACTCTTCCCTGCCAACTATACCTGCCTTTACTTACCAGAACACTTACTTTGCTCATCCCTGCTTACATCAACCAGGAGTCTGCTGGCATTGCCTTTTCTGCATTGTGGCAGAAAGGAAATTGTCACAGGACAAAAAGCTGAGACAATGAGTGCTTCATTCATTTCCTGTCTCTTGGAGCATTTTCCTCCATTGCCTGATGGTCAATGTGTTAAAAAATATTCATTAATATGCTTGTTTTAGTTTTAAGTAGAAAGATAAACATATTTCCAGTGGATTAGTATTTTGCAGAAGTGGAATTGTTCCTACAATGTTCACTCATGGGAAGATTTAACAGAATCAAGATATCAAGTCTTCCAAAATCAATTTATAAGCTAATGAAATTTCAATTAAAATTTAAACATTTTTTGAAACTAGAAACTCTGATTCTAAAATTTATAATGAATATTAAATATGTAAGAATTGAACAAAAGTTTCATAACCCTGTCAGGCTTTACCTCCTTTCATTGTTTACTTGCTTTCATAGCTCTTATCACTCCTTAATGTACTATCTTTATTTATAGACTTTTTTCTATTTTTAACTTTCATTAAAATGCTAGATACATAAGAGGAGGGATTTTTGTCTTGTTCACTACTATACCACTACTGTCTAACACATATTCACTAAATAATAATTGATGAATGAAAAATACGTTACCCAGACAAAACCTTCTGAAAAGAGAAAAGGATTGGGAATTTAGGTTAGAGATATCAAGATATTGGAAGCAATAATATAACAATTTGAGTGGCTACCTGAAGATCAATGTAATGAAATAGGAAACCCAGAAGTAACAATAGTGATATAGAAAACTTGGTTAGTATATGGCAGAAGTAGCTTCACAAATCTGTTATGAAAGGCTAGAACTTAGTAAGCAAGTGCCTGTACAATTGCCTTTCATATAGGAAAAATAAATCTCTTTCCAAGCCTATGCATACAAATTCTATAGGGTTTAAGGACCCAAACATCCTAAGAAAAGTTTTAAGGAGTAAATATGTGAGGATATTGTTGACAAATTGGCTCAAGAGATAGAGCACTGCCTAGCAAATAAGAAGCTCTGTGTTCAAACCCCAGAACCATCAAATATATATATATATATATAACATATAATATATAATATATATCCATATATAATGGACATATGGATATCTTTATGACCTCATGGTAGGGAAGGATATTTTTAGTCATGAAGCAAAAATATATCTTTTTAAAGAGAAAAAATTCAATAAATTCAATTATATTGAAACATAAACTTCTATTATACAAAGGAATACTATAAACATGATGAAATTTAAAGCTGTACAACAGCTACAGAATTAGTAGTGATTAAAGAATTGGTATATCATTAGCATATTGCTTGTGCACACAAATGTAATAAATGCTAATGGATGACTTTCAAAAAAAATAGAATTGTGTTTGATAGTTCTACCAAAGTTTTTTAAAAGACAAAAACACAATGAAAAAAATGCAATGGGTATAAACAAGAAATTCACAGAAAACACACCCCAAAGTGCTTATCTGTATGGATAATTAAACAAAGCATGTTATTTGACACTTGCCAAATTGGCAAAGTTAAAGTCTTACAATTTCAAATGTTAGGAGAACTTGGGGAATGTAAGCTCTCCCCATGGCTAAAGGAGTCACCTTGCCACACAACCGCCTGGAAGAACAATTTTGCAGTTTCTAGTAATCCCCACCCCAGAATTTGGCAATTTCATTTCAAAATATATGCAAAGAAAAACATCCTTGTACTTTCATAATGGGAAGTAGGTAGAGGGAAGTTTGTTTGTTGAAATAGCATATTGTCAATATGGGGAATAGATAAATAAAATGTAGCATAGTAGTAGAAGAGAACAGATTTTCTCAAGTGCAGGTCAAGGAGAGAACTAACATTAGTGGCCCTTGGGCTTCAATATGTGAAATGAATTAACTACTTCTTGTACATATAGAGTACCACTACTTATTTATCATACTTGGGAGAATTGAGAAAATAGTTACTTAAATCATTGTCTGTGTCTGCTGCTAAGTTGAAGAACCCTGCTTAAGAAAGATGCCACATAGCAATTAAATTCAATGATCTTACACAGTTTCTATAAACATAGAATGATCTCTCCAAATAAGAACAAGTTGAAAAACCAAGATGAAAAGTGATACAAATAGTATGAAAGCATTCATGTAAAATTTAAAAACATAATGTAGCATTATATATTTTTGGATATTATATCTCTAATACAGCATTTTACTATGGGATATTTTAAAATCTGTAGTAAAAATATAAAAACACAAAGTGAAATGATATACACTGACTTAATGAAGCCAGATATTTGGAGAGAAATAAAGAAGGAATGAGAAAGATTTCAACTTTTTAAGAAATACTTCTTTCTTCCATGTATAATGTATATCTGAAGCAATGATGCCAAAACCTTGACATTAATTAATCCTGCATATTGAATACACACGTTTGATAGTACTCCAACAATTATTTAAAAATAAGGCAAGAAATTAAACTAAAACTTTTCCTAGGGCCTTTTTAAAAAGAAAGAAGAGCTGGTGAAGTGGATTAAGTGGTAGAGTGTCTGCCTAACAAGTGCAAGGCCATGAGTTCAAACTACAGTACCACACAAAAAGAAGTAATAAAGGCAAATAAACTAGCAACTTTTCAATCTCCTCTACATTTTCCTAACTTGTATGAGAGGTCACCATGCTTCACAGTAGAAGAGGTCATTCCACTGTGTTCACTGTGTCCTGCCACTCAGTATCCAAAACCCTGAATTTGTTGTCATTCCTGAGTGTGAGTGAGCTGCAAATACCAGCACAGCTTTTCACAATAATGGGCTGGCTGGGAAACCTGAGCAAACAAAGAAAGAAGAAATTAACTCTGGTCTCTGGCCAAAATAATTTGCTTATGATAAACAAAATAGACAATTTCCAGTTCCCACTCCACAGCAGATTAAGACCACCTGTTGTTAATTCTCTTCAAATATTTAATGGTTCGCATTCCTTGATGTTTCTCCGTTATGTCATTACTCCTCATTTAGATTTTAACCCACGCAGCACTATTTTTTGCATTGGCTTCTTACTTTGAGAGTCACCACTTCTGATTTGTCCTTTCTCATCCCAAAATTTAGACAGGAATCTGAATCTTTGATCTTGTCACTTCCTGGCAAATCATGTCCAGCATAGTGCAAAACCTTCCCCTGACTTTTCTGACTTTTTCTTGACTTCATTCCCCATGCTGACCCCAGGAATGGAAGACACTGGTTTTTCCATATTTCACCTGTTTGAAGCCACTAGATAACATAAGCTTTCTCACAGCTCCCCACTGCCTCTTGTATCACTGAGGGCGCTAACAAGTAAGAGAATTAACTTGTATTGGTTAAATGAAAGCCCTTTAATAAATGACTGCTTACAGAGAGGTAGGTGAATTTGTTAATGGCACTGGTGTAGTCTGTGATCGGAAGACTTCCCACCAGAAAGCATCCATGGCAAGACAGGTGGGTGTAAAGGGATTTTATTAAAAGTTAGGGAAAGTTAGGGAAGAGAAATATAAAGGGAAGCAGGTTGGGGCCCAGGTGGAAGCCAGAAGCTGAGAGAGTCTGCTTCTGCTCTTTGGGTGCTTTTAAAACCTATGATAAGTGATGGGGAGGGGAGGACCAGGTGATTCTCATTCAATAATCAATGAGTGGGGAGGAGCATGGGTGGTTCCGGGCTAAGTGAGGGTGGTGCCAAAGCATCCTTAATCTCAGATGTAGTATTTTTTTTCTATGAGTCCCAAATTTTCCCTATTTTAGCTTGCCTCAGATTATGGTGTAAAACAAAGAATATTAAAACATTCAGACATTAGCAAAAAAAAAAAAAATAGGAAGGCATTACCATCCATAGGGTTAAAGAGGCAAAGGAAAGAAATTTTTTTACAGGACCTAGAGAGAATATGAGATATACAAAAAAGCTACCCCCTGGGATCTATAGTATTGGAAAGATTCAGTTGCTGCTTGAAGCAGTGCTGAGAGGAATATAACAACCAGTTTTCCTCTCTCTCTCCAATTTCCTGCTCATGACTCACTGTGGCTAAACCCACCTATACCTAAGTTGGAAGGGTGACTTGACAATGCTGGCTTTGGGCATCAGCCTTCTAGTGCTCTAAATTGAGTCAGTAAGACTGAGGATTTGTTTTATGGGAGAAGGAGTAAGTAGAATAACCAGCCCATTCCAGAAGACCTGTTGTTCCCACTCATATATAACAACCCTTCCTCCTTTCAAGTTCATGTTACCTGACAGTGCTGGCCTCTACTGTTCTCCATGCTGTCATCTACCTGTCTCACTCTTTACTACAGCTCCCACTATCATCTTAAGCAACTTCATTGTATATGTGAATGGCTTTTCCAACAATGTAGTCTCAAAGTTTGTTTACCTGCTATGTACTAGTTCAGCAACACCTGGTGAACCACCTATTGTTTTTACTAACACAGAAGAAGCAGGTCATCAATGAAATAGTAACTCTCTGTTTCCCATCACAAATCTATCTGCCTCTATTTTATCCCTTTTTTCTTCAGCTTCAAAAAAAGGCTCCTGCCCAGAGCAACAGATCTAATCCCTTCCTGACTCTGAGAGATCTTTTCTTCAGTGGTTTTCTTTTCTGTTCTACTATCATCTTTCTCATGGACCAGGTATGAGTTCCTCTCATATAAAAAGGGAAAGAAAATTAATACTTAACTTGACCCAGTGTTTTTCTCTAGTTGCTATTTTGCTTCTCTTCTTAGCAAACTCCTGGCAACAGAACCTCCACTTCCTCTCCTTCTTTCCCACTAGCTACCCATGGCAATCTGTCACTCAACTCAACCTGGTTCAGAAAATAACTCTAATGATTTCAAACTGCCAAATCCAGTAGACACTTTTCAGTGTCTGTGTGGCATTTGACTCTTGACCATTCTCATTTCCATTGTTTACTTTTGTGACTTCTCCTGTGTATGAATTTTCTTTCTTGGTTTTTGTTGCTGAGTCTGCTAGCTGTAGCTACTACTTAAATGTTAGTGTTTCTGAAGATTCTGTCCTTGGTCTGTGGCAGGAAGGCAAGGAGGGGGAAGGGAGACAATGAGGAAGATAATGAAAGGCAATGAGTGCATCAGTGAAAAATAAAAAAACTGGGTTTGAGGAGTGCCACCTGGGGTGAGACCAGAAAAGGATTGCTTTGCCCTAGAGGTTAAAATAGCCAATGAAATAGTATATGACCATGTATGGGACAAGTTGGACCCCCCCACTTCTGTAGCCTGCTCTAAGTGGTATATAAAGAAAGCCCCTTTTGTTCACGGGGTGCAGCCTTTGGATGGGAATCTGCTGAGTCACTGCTGGCCTGCTTAACAAACTTGCTTCCCAAAAGCTTTGGTGCTCCATTTCTCTTTCTAAACTGTCCTACATTTCTGGGGGCTCAGGTCCAGGATTCAGAGGGCAGTGTTTTCACCTCTTTGTCACTGGCTCAGCATCCCCAGCATGCCAGGAGGATTGCCTGTGCCAGGCACCACTGGACATGTTGATCCGAGGAGAGGAAGCCTCTATCCCAGTGAACCAAGTAGGTGTGTTGTAGTCACACAACGGAGCCTGGAAAGGCTTGGGAATCAACTTGGGAGCCCTGCTCATCAGACTGGTAAGAACCTGGGTTTGAATAATAGGCCTGCCTTTAAGAGGCAGAAGGGGTACCTGATCAACTCCTGGAGACACCCTAATAACTACCTTCTAGGGTGAAACTGTGCTTCTCAGTTCAGGGAGTGGATGGAAGTACTGTGCTGTGTGAAAGTGTATGAAAGTGTGAGCCTTAGACACAGCCCAGCTACAAAGCATCCCTGGTGAACTCATAAGGTCTAGGATGAGCCCTAACAAGGCCTCCAGGCAGATTTATACAGACCCACTAAGGCTAAGAGATGCCTAAATCCCTGTGAGGGGAGCAGCCAGAGATGGATGAAGAGAGTGGTGTTATTTGTTTTCCCCTGTGTGCCAGACCCCTCACCTTCTCTCCACAACCCTCATCCCTTCTACTTCTGTCTCTCTCTTGACATATGGTAGCAGGAGGAATGGGAGGAGGTCAGAGTAAGAACACCTCCCCTAGAGTGCATGCTTAAGAACTTTACAAAGGGATTTAATGGAGATTACAGAATCAAGCTGACTCCTGGCAAGACTGGCCTGCTTTTGTTTGAGGATAGCCCTCAGAGGGGTCATTAGATAAGGTCATAGTCAATAAAGTTTCTGAAGTGGTTGTAGGGGATCCTGGACACCAGATCAGTTTCCTCATATTGATTGCTGGCCCACGTGTCTAAAGCCCCACCTAGAGGAAGCATGTAGGGTCATGGTACCCAGGGTGGCAGCAGCTTCTAAGTGCAGGAAAAAATGTAAAAAGCCAGAGAAACCCATATTAGTGGGGGACCCCAAGGAGACCCCACCCCTTTATGTACCACTGTACCCACCTTTGCCACCATCTTCTGCCCTTTCATCTCCACCCTTGGAATGGGAAGCAGTATCAGATAGAGAAGCTCCAGCAGAAAACATGCCTACAAGGCCAGGCCCAGGAGTCCTTGAAACTGCAACAACCTTCCCCAGGCCCCATGAACCAATGCTCACTCCAAGCCCACCAGTCCCCAATCCACAGCTCCCTGTGAGACTGGCCCCTAGTTCCAACCAAGAATATTTGAACAGTCCCAATATGGGCCTAGCTTCCCCCCAGGACCCACCAGCCTGCAGATGCCTCTGAGAGAGGTCCAGAGCCCAATACATTATGACCAGCGTGGTCAGGTTTGAGGAAGGACATTCATCTACCAGCCCTTTACCACCACAGACCTCCTAAATTCGAAGCTCCATACCCCCTCCTTCACAGAAATGCCTCAGGCTCTGATTGATCTAATGCTGTCCATCATCCAAACTCATAAGCCTATCTGGACAGCTGACAGCTTCTTCTGACTCTAAACAAAATCTTGAAAAGTATGAAGTAAGGCATGAGTTCCTCCACCTTCCTGATTGCCCGTGGCCTTGATAGGCAGGACTTGTTTGCAAACTAAGGGCACAGATATCTTTTGACTGATGGCATGACAGTCTTAAAGCTAAGAGAGCTTGAAGCCAAGACTCTGACTCTTACAGTTGTGCAGGAAGAGGAATGGCAGCTCTATGCCTCCAAGAAAGAGATTCTTGAGATGCCTGAGCTTTCCTGTAAGATTCCAGGAGTGTGAGCTGAGAACAACCCCCTGGATTGGCTCAGAACATACCTCCAGTGGTGGGAGAATTAAAGCTGGGAGCTATTCCTGTTAGCCAGGAGTAATACTACATTCCTCACAAGGCCCAAGTTGAGATCCAAAAGCATCTTAATGGACTCTTAAAGTATGGGATCCTTTGGTCTTGCCAATTTCCCTGAAACACTCCCTTACTGTGTGTTCAAAAACCAGGGACTAAAGACTTTAGGCCAGTTCAGGACCTCTGTGCAGTCAACTCAGCAACAGTTACTTTACACCCTGTAGTGCCAAACCCATAAATGCTTTTGGGCCTTATCCCAACTGAGGCAAAGTTCTTTACCAGTCTGGACCTTAAGGACACATTTTTCTGCATTCTCTTGGCCCTAAAGAGCCAACCCATCTTTGCCTTCCAATAGAAAAGATCTTGTACTGGAGAAAAGGGACAATTGACTTGGACTTGGTTACCACAAACCTTCAAAAACTCTCCCACTATCTTTGGGACTGCCTTGGCATCTGACCTAAAGGTTTTCTCAGCTAACTGGCATGGCTGCACATGCCTCCAGTATGTAGATGACCTTCTGTTGGCTGGACAAACTCAGGAGGAGTGTATGGAAGGAACTTACCTCCTTCCCTACCTTTTGTGGAAGGCAGGATATAAGGTTTCTCAGAAAAAGTTCAGATTTTCCAGGATACTGTCAAATACCCTGAGTTTCACTTGTCAGAAGGACAACATGGAATGGGCCCTGAGAGGAAACAGGCTGTCTGTTCCATTCCAGCCCCCAAGACCCACTGACAAATTAGAGAATTTCAAGGGGCTGCAGTTTTCTGCTGGATCTGGATCCCCAATTACTCTCTTAGCAAAACCCTTTATGAAGCCACAAAGGGGAGAAGACAGCAACCCATGGTATGGAGAGAGGAGCAAGAAAAGGCCTTTAAAGAGATTAAGACAGCACTCACAAAAGCCTCTGCTTTGGGCTTGCCAGATGTGATGAAGTCCTTCTTCCTATATGTACACGAGAGACTGGGGACAGCTGTAGGAGTCTTGACCCAGCTGCTAGGTTCCTGGCACCACCTGGTGGCCTATTTACCAAAGCAACTTGATGCAGTTTCCCAAGGCTGGCCGCCCTACCTGTGCACCCTGGCAGCCACTGCCATCTTGGTGATTGAAGCAGACAAACTTACTTTGGGACAAGAACTCACAGTCTGAGCTCCCCACTCTGTTTTGACTCTCATGAAATATAAAGGAAATTATTGGCTGACAAATTCCCAAATGGTCAGATAGATATTAGAGATGTTATGTGAAAACACATGTATCGGACTAGAAGTTGTTAAGACTCTAAACCTAGCCCTCTTGCCAGTTGATTCAGGCCTCCCAGAGCATGACTATTTAGAGGTTATTGATGAGGCATTCTCCAGCTGACTGGCCTTGATTGATCAGCCTACCAATCTTCCAGATATTGAGTATTTCACGGATGGCAACAGCTTTGTCCGGGATGGCACGTTTTGCCGGATATGCAGTTGTGACTGCTCATGCTGTCATTGAAGCACGTTTGCTGCTGGTTGGGACCCCTATCCAAAAGGCTGAGTTTGTTGATCTCATGCAGGCACTCCAGCTCACTGCAGGAGTGTGGGTAAACATCTATACAGACTTTAAACATGCCTTTACTACCATTCATGTCTATGGAGCCCTATATAAAAAAGGGGGGCTTTTTAACTGGGGAGGAAAAAGTGTTAAGTATGGACAAAAAATTCTGGAATTGCTAGAAACTGTATGGGCTCCTAAGTGAGTAGCAGTCATACACTGCCGAGGGCACCAGAAGAGGGAAACAACAGCTGTTTGGGGAAACCAAAAAGCTGATAGGGAAGCCAAGCCAGCAGCCCTCACAGGAGGACAAACCTCAGCTTCACTGACAGCTGCCTTGTTCCCATGCCCCTTTTCTGAATGGAACCCACATTTGTCAAGCAGTTCCATGAAGGAACTCACTCAGGGAGGACAGCTCTTGAGACCACATTGGCCCAGCATTTTTATGTCCCCAAGCTCTCTAGCATAAGTAAGACAGTATGTGAAAGGTGCAGTCTGTGTGCCAAAAACAATCCTCGACAAGGGCCAAGAGCACCACCCCAGGTGCAAAGTGTTGAAGGAACTCCTTTTGAGAACCTGATTGTGGACTTTACTGAGATGCCACAGGCCAGAGGATGTAAATATTTTCTGGTGTTTGTCTTCACATTCTCAGGATGGGTGGAAGCCTTCCCTATGTGGACTGAGAAAGCCTGGAAAGTGACCAGATGCTTGTTAAGGGAAATCATCCTTCAGTTCAGAATACCTGGGTCTGTTGGCTGGGACAATTGGCTGACCTCCATGGCTGAGGTGGTACAGTTGGTGGCTAAGGGCTTAGGAATAACTTGAAAGCTGCACATGGCATACCACCCTCAGAGTTCAGGGAAAGTAGAACGTATGAACAGGACTCTAAAAATGCAAGTGGAAAAACTATGCCAGAAGACCCACCTACAGTGGGATCAGTTACTACCTATAGCCTTGTTCAGGATTAGGTCTAGCCCCACCAACTGGATGGGTCTCTCCCCTTTTGAAATTCTTTTTGGGAGCTCACCCCCTTTAGTCAAGGGCCTGTAAGAAGATCTTAAGGAAATAGGACCTCACCCTGAGACAGCAGATGCAGGTCCTTGGGTTGACCCTCTCAAAAATCAATGAGAGGCCTTACAGTTCCCACACACCCTTATAAACCAAGGGATGCTGTTTGAGTAAAGGAATGAAGTGTTCAACCGATAAAGCCTCACTGGAGGGGCCTTTTGGTTGTTTTGTCCACCCCCACCACAGTTAAGGTAGCAGAGATCATTCTCTGGGTTCACAACAGCCAAGTGAAGCCAGCTTCCCTTGAGTGGGAGTGCATCACTGACCCAGCCTCACCATGCAAGATAACCCTCCAGAACACATTCGCCCTTCCCCAGCAGGACCCTGCTTCCCAGGGGACAGCAGGAGACCATGAACAATGAGGCATCAGTTTTGCGCTAGTCACTCTGGAAGCTAAATAGTCTACGTGCGGCGGAAGCTTGAGGAGTAGCCCATCTCACCTTTGAGGATGAGTCCCTTCTGTGCTTTCTTCTTGCTAATCTTGGTCAACTCTGTACCTGGGGTCCCCAGGCCTTGGACTATGACTCATGTATGCACACTACCTGAGCAATGGTGTTAACAAAACTCTGATTTACCACCCTTATTATTGTCGTGCAGGCACAGTTGTTGGGTCATGCACCCACAACCATACCACCTACTCAGTGTGCTCTCTCGATGGTCAGTATATCTGTTTCAACCCCATCTATTGCCCTCGGGAGCAATGGACAGCAGTCTGAAGCTTCACCAGCACTGGGGATCTTATTAGCCGGACACAGTTTACAATCACAAAAGGCCAGTATCTATATAGTTTGATGTGTGTGCTGTAATAGTTAAAAACACCATCTGTCAACCTCAGGGTATTGGAAACACCTGCAAGGCCTGGCCTTGGAGAAAACTCATATGTCAAATGGTAAGTATATGTGCCAGGGAGACAAATCTTGGCCAGGTAATGATGCTGTGGAAATATAAACCTCTAAATCAAAATTATGCTCTTTGACCCAGAAGTAGGTCCAAGCATCAAAGGGGGGAATGTGGCAGGAAGGCGGGGAGAAGGAATGGAGATAATGAGGAAGATATGAGAGGTAATGAGGGCAACAGTGAAACTAAAAAACCCAGTTTTGAGGAGTATTACCTGGGGTGAGACCAGAGATAGGTCACCTTTCCCCACGGGTGAAAATGGCCAATGAAGTAGTACGTGACCATGTATAGGACAAACTGTACCCGTCCCCATTTCTATAACCCTCTCTAAGTGGTATATAAGGAGAGCCCCCTTTGTTCTCAGAGCTCAGCCTTTGGATGTGAACCTGCTGAGTGGCTGCCAGTTTGCTTAATAAACTTGCTTCCCAAAAGCTTTGGTGCCCCATCTCTCTCTATGAGCCATCCTACAACAGGACCACTTCTGTCACTGGGTATAATACTCCTGGTTGACATTATTTTCAGAGTTTCAGCTGTCACCATATGCTGATAGCTTTCAAATTCCTGCCTCCAGCCCAGACCTCATTTCAAAGTTCCAGACCCATGTATTTATTTAACAAATACTTTAATAGCACATGCTATCATCTATGTGCTGAGTTTTACAAATGTTAGATAATGTGGGGAACATGGAGACACTGACAGGTCCTATCACGTGCCCCAGGTAACACAAGTTGTCATTGGCTGAACCAGGATTTGATCTCAGGCAGTCTGGTTCCACTCCCCATACTCTCAGCCATCATGACATCCCACTGTTATATTATATAAATTGACTATTTCAGTGTCCCTTGGGTACCTCTAACTCAGCATACATAAAAGTTAACTCATCATCTTTCTTGAAAAATTGGCTTCTCTGAGTTTAATCAATACACAAGCTAATATTTAAAGCCTTCTTCAAATGGTTACCCTCAACATTTAATTGGATATTTTAGGAGAAACTGATATAATAAACATTCTTTATAATAAAGAGACCACATCTCTTGACAAAACATAAAATTTTGCTGTATTTTGAATTTAAATTGCCTTCTATTTCATAGTTATTCCATTGCTCATAAACAAATGGCCAAGAGATGTAATAAAATGTGTATATCAACGTGGTCACTTGGAGCAATCTGAGTGTAATTACCATCAAAGTTATAGAATAAATAGCTCCATTTCCCTAGACAATGCCTTTCTCGTATACCCTTCCATTCTGTCTCCTACCCTTTTAACCACTATCTGATCAACAGCGCTGAGATCAGTTTTTAGGTTTAAAATCAGAGGAGGCATCTCAGGACTCTGTGCTGTAGCAGTAGAGAAACTGCCGAGAACACCCAGTCCTCTTGAGAATCTGGAGCCCTGGCTTTCTTGCACCTTCTTTCCAGGCCCCTGACTCCAGGCCTGCACTAGTGCTGTGTGATGGGACAGTAGTATCAATGAGCAGTGCCAAGAGAAAACACAGGACTTTTTTTTTCCTTAGCATATATTAATTGTAAAAAGTAAGGAGTTTCACTGTGAGCTTTCCATACATGCATGTAATATACTACGAACAGTCACTCCTCTATTGCTCTTCTTAACCCCTTCCTTTTTGTATGATTTTGGTAGATTTCATTATGACATTTTTAAACATGCATATGATGTAGTTTCCCCATCACCCTTTCTTTTTCTCCATCCCCACTCCTGGCAGTTCTTCTCCAAATAGCCCCCCTGTTATATTTACATCCTTTTTTAAAGGTCTAGATTGTATGTATGAGAGAAAATATGCAATAAAAAATGCCCAATAGTAAGGATGAAGTTTCACTTCTATGAATGTGTTTAGACTTTAAAATATACTTTAAAAGTTTTTATATTTCTTATTTTTATACATCAGCTAAAAATTTTGTGGCAATTTTTTGAGTAGTAATTTTTTTGTGGTACTGGGGCTTGAACTCAGGGCCTATGCCTTGAGCCACTCCAAAAGCCCTTTTTGTGATTGGTTTTTTCAAGATAGGGTCTTGTGAACTATTTTCCTGGGCTGGCTTTAAACTGATATCATCCTGATCTCTGCCTCCTGAGTAGGTAGAATTACAAGTGAGCCAATGGTGCTTGGCTGAATAGAAATATTTTAAAGCATAATGCCAAATAAATGAAATATTATTTGACATGTATGTTTCTGGATCCAATAGGTCAGACTCTCTTTCCACATATGTGACAGAGTTGTAAAGTAAACCAAAATTACTATGGAAATAAACTTTGTCAACATGTCAATGCATGTTTTATCCATCTAGAATCTTTACAAGAGTGTAGGTAAATTCATCTTAATGAGCTAAGCTAAATGCTTCTAAAACCACAAACCAGATTTGCAAATAAAATTCCTTAGCGCTTTTCCTATAACATTTGAAACAGAGAATCAGTTATAATTAGAATCTTGAGGATAAATAAACTCACTGTTCTTTTTCTGCATATATTTCTGCAATATAATTTGGTTTCGTATTGCTACATTAAGTGAAATGGGCCACCTAGCAAGATTATTGTAATGTCAGCAATTAGTCAAATATCGTTTGATTGTAGTCTCAGTTCTATGAAATGAATACTGCTAGTCAATCAACTTCCAATAACAGAATCTTGAGTTTTCTAATGTAGCAGAGGTTGGATATTCTATTTTATTTTTCACTTTAAGTTCAAGAAAATATCCAACTAAATAGGAGAAATGAAAATTGATTCACTAACTCACTTCTACATGCCAAAGCGGAATGAAATTTTTTAAATCTTGAAAATTTTCTCCACTTTTTTCAGTTCTTGTCCTCTCATCAACATTTTGGTGCTTGTCTAAAACAGACAACCCTTGTTGGAAATATTAGGATGTATAAATTGGTCTAGCAAGATAAATAACAACAAGTCACATCTTTCAGCTAAGCAATGCCTTGCCACACTTTTGTTAGCTCCAGGAAAGGAGTTGGCAATGGATGCTGGCTTTAGGTGACTGTCATATGGTCGTGCTCAATTTGGGGACAGGGTATGCAACTGCTTCTTGAAATTTACATGCATGCTTCCCATCATTCCTCAGTGCAGAGATTACAACATCAATGAAGAGCTGTATGGGTTTTTTATCCTCCAGGTGCTATTTAGCTTAGTAAGATTGGGACCAATTTACCTGGAAAACACCAATTTAAGTGGTTTTCTGTGCTATTAATAGGTGCCATTGTTGTGAGTTGTGTTAATGACATTTTAGCATCTTTTATAGATTAAATGCCTTCGCTTGCTGTTTTCAGGGCTGATTCATAACCCAACTCTGCATTTTCCTCCTTTTGTGAACAGTAAAGACTATCTAACCAATGTTTCCCAAGACAGAAATCAGGGTGTCACTGAAATTCCTGTCTGTCTCTTAGCCCCTTTCTCACATTTAATATTTTACCAACACTTGGACCCACATGCCCTGCTGTACACCACATATGGTGATATACATTATTAGGATGGGCTGCACACTGCCGTCTCTTCCCCTGTATCCATACCTCTAAGCCCTCCAAAGGCAGAAACAACCTTATTCTTTATCCCTCATCTCCCTAGAGCAATATAGAGAACTTAACCCATGCTTTAAAATGAACATTAAATGAAAAAAATGAGTGCTTACATTTTGAGATGGCACTAGGAAAATTCTCCAGAAGTTTATGAGAAGCATCGGAGAACACATGAGAATAAACTTAGACTTGGAACATCAAAAATAACCATGGGACCTCTTTCAAAGATCAGGATATCAGCAATAAGTGCCTAGTAGCCCTTATTGGATTTTCTACAACTAGCAAATTATAGAAAACAGCCCCTTCTTGGCCTTAGACTTGGATTGTCCATAAGATCTGGGTCCCCCACTTGAAGAAGCTGCTTTCTCTTTCAATAGATTTTTTTTTTTATGTACAAAGAGGTCAAGTTCTTCATGTATGTGATGTATATTTAAAGTTAACCAAAATCAGGCAATAATATTTTTAAAACTTAGGTGTATATTTTATTTACTTAGATTATAGAATAAACTTATAGGAAATGAAATATAATATAACAAATTTGAAAATAATAAGCCTTAAGGCCAAGATAGGTTCTCTTCTCTGCTTTTTTTAATGCTTCAATCTAACTAAATATTGGAAGATTTCCAGATTTAATGAATCTCATGTTCTTTTTCCAATCAGAGACAAAGCCTCACAGTTTGTATTCCAGAACTTGAGGTTTCATTGCCTTCAAAAGAACATTTTGTTCATAGATAAAAATTCAATGGCTACACTGATGCTTAAAGTCTTTTAAGGATCATAGCCAATGGTCTTTGATGTTCTCTGCAAAAAAAGTCTGTGATCTTGCACACAAGAAAACAGAAAGTTTTAATGTGCCCATTTTAGACATCATTTCTTTCAGAAATGCTACTTTAGAACTCACCTTCTTTAAGTGAAGATTCAAAATACTTAAAAGACAATCATCTCTCTAAACAGCATTTCTCCATCCTCATGAGAAATCTTTAGTGTGGTATTGGATCCAGCTTTTGAAACTTAGCATAGTGATTTCTACCTTTATTTTTCTTTCCTTTAATTATCTCTTTCTTCTATTCAGTTTGTACCAAACACAACACATGTTCTAATTTTTTATCCTATGCAATGTTTATTATCTTTTGCCAGTTGTATAATATATATCTATATCTTCAGAACTAATCTTTTTACCAAAGTGTCTGTTTTTTTATCATTTTATAATACTGTACATTAAGTGTAGAAAGAGGTTTCACTGTGGTATTTAATATGGGCATATATTGTACTTTGGTCAGATTCAAATAACCCCCTCTATTGCTCTTTCTTTCTCCATCTTCCTCCCCTCTATTTTTTATTTTATTGTTTTTACATTTACTCACATGCATATATATTATCATTTTGCCATCTTCATATGTAGACAAAATGTACTTCAATATTAGTCACTTCCCATCGTTCTCCTTCCCTGTCCCCCTGAACAGTTCCACAATTGCTTTCATTTATATATAATTTATGTACATACTCATATATTTTAGGTCTGGATATCACATATGACAGAAAACCTGATATTTGTCTTTCTGAACCTGTCTTATTTTGTTTAATATGATGATCTTCACTTTGATCCATTTTCCTGCAAATATTTTCTCTCATTTTACTGGCTGCCTCTTCATTTAGTGACTGTTTCTTTTGCCATGCAAAAGTTTATTAGCTTGATGCAATTCCATTTTGGCTTATTTCCTGAGCTATCGCAGTCCTATTCAGAAAGTTGTTGCCTATGCCTATAAATTCCAGCGTTTTCTCCAAATAATTTCAAAGTTTCAGGTCTTATATTGACATCTTTGATCCATTTTGAATTGATTTTAGCACCAAGCAAGAGACAGGGATCTAGTTTCAGGCTTCCACAAACAGTTTTCCCAACACCATTTGTCGAACAGGTTGTCTTTTCTCAAGCAAAGATTTTTGGCACCTTCATTAAAAATCAGATAACCTTATGAGCTTATTTCTGGGTCTTCTATTCCATTGGTTTACATATCTGCTTTTGTACCAGTACCATGCTGTTTTTATTACTATGGCTTTGTAGTGTAATTTGAAGCCAGGTATTGTGATACCCTCAGCATTGCTCTTTTCGTTCAAAGTTGCCTTGGCTATTTGGGGTCTTTTGTTCTTTCATATGAATTTTAGGATTGATTTGTCATTGGAATTTTTATGGGAATTCCTTGAATATATAAATTGCTTTCAGTAGCATAGCCATTTCCATGATATTGATTCTGCTAATCCATGAACATAGGAGGTCTTTCCATCTTCTACTGTCTTCTTGAATTTCTTTCTTCATGTTTTATAGTTTTCATTATAGATATCCTTTACCTCCTTACTTAAATTTATTCCTAGGTATTTGGTGTTTTTGAGGCTATTCTGAATGGAATTATTTTCCTGATTTCTTTCTCAGCTTGTTCATTGTTGTTTTATAGAAAAGTTACTGATTTTTGTATAGTGATTTTGTATCCTGCTACTTTGCTCAAAATGTTTATGAGAGCTAAGAGTTCTTGGTATAATTTTGGGATCTTTTAGGTATAGGATAATATCACCTGCAAATAGGTATAATTTGACTTCTTCCTTCCCTATTTGAATCCCTTTCATTTCTTTTTCTTGCACTGTTTCTCTTCAAATGTTTCTCTCTCCCACTTAAATCTATAATTTTGAAAACTCAGAAACTATATTACTATATATCTTCTTAGAATCTTGTTTCTTTAGGGATCATGAGTATTTAAAATCCTAATACTTGGTATCTTACTTAGCTTTAAATAACAGGAAAACTATTGATACAGTAGTGTAGTTTACAACAGAAGTCCAGAGATAATAACAGAAATTCCATATTGCTATCAAAAGAATAGGTTTCTTCAACTTTCCAACTTAGCAACCTTAGTATATTAGTTAGAATATACTATGCTGCTATGACTGTCATCTTAGAAGCTCAGCATTAAAAAAATGTTCCAGGGGACAGAATAAAGATTCAGCGACCATGGTTCCACCCATCTTATCTTCAATATGTAGTAAGCTCATTCCTGAAGGACAACAGACCATGTTGGGGTTCATGCATGGACATTTTATGACCAGGAGGTAGAGAACTTGGTACATCCCTTGTACCCAATTCCTTCAGTTAGAACCCAATTGCATACCTACGTTTGCATCGAATTGGTCACACTATCATCATTTCTAGTTGCAAGAGAGTTCAGAAAGTATTCATTAAGTAAAATAAGAACAAGAAAGAAAAGAAATTTGGTAAGAAACTGACAATATGTCATGGGGACACAATGTTGAATAACGTATAGTTTCATTGTGTTGTGTGCTTACATTAAAGATAAGAGAAATACTATATTTGTGAGTGCTACAGTAGAGATTTCAATAAAATATTGTATATTTCATAACACAGGGCAGCTCTTTTTAGGGATCCAAGAGAAGGCTTTGCAATGAATATAACATTTAAATTGGATACTAATGAAAGATTTAGAGTTTATTAGGTAAGAAATATAGCCAGGAAAGTAGGATGATATGACATTATATTTGGACTATGTGCTTCCCTAAAGACTTTCTGGCATGTCACCAGAAAGGGGTTAAGGGAGTCCTCAGATTGCCTTTGTGGTTGAGTAATTGTTGCTGTGGGTGGAATGCCAAGATCCAGAAGAGTCTTATGATCTTCCATAATAAGAAAAGAAGGGTGCAGGGCAAGGAGGTTGAAACTGCCTCACCTTTAAGGCCACTGATTATGAGAACATTTGGTTTACCTTCCAACTTCTCAGATGTGTCTATCTAGTATCATATCAAATAGTTCTTGAGATAGGGCTTTCAATATCCACAAGGTAGCTCATTGTGTTTTGATAAACCATAATCTAAGAGTAAGCTCTTTTCCCATAAGCCAAAGAGAAACTCTCAAACTTCCACCCATTAGTTTTGCTTTATTCTCAGTTAATCTTTTGGGGAGCAGATTACGAGGCACTTCCATTTTATTTTTGTAAATGTTTTCTTTAATGTTCTTAGAGATTATTCTTCAATGCAAAAAAGAAAACACATAATAATAATTCTCTTGTGTTCAGAAGCCAGCTTTTATTTCACAAAGACCCATGGAGTTCATGCCTCCACAGCAACAAACTTTGATCTTCTCAAGAGATGGGACTGATAAGAGAAGTCTTGGCTGTGGAGACTCCATCAGGCAGACAAGTTCTCTCGCCATAGTTTTTTCTTTCTTTTTTCCTCTCTCTCTCTCTTTCTTTCTTTCTTTCCTTCCTTCTTTCTTTCTGTTCCTTCCTTCCTCTCTCTTTTTCTGTTTCTTTCTTTCCTTCCTTCTTTTTTTCCTTACTGTCTTTCTTTTTCACCAAATTGGGGTTTGAACTCAGGCCTGACACTTGCTACGCAGATGATGTACCATTTGAGTCATGACCCCAGCCCTTTTTGCTTTAGTCATTTTCCAAGCAGGATCCACATTTATGCCAGGGCTGGTCTGGACTGCAGTCCTCCTGTTCATGTTTTCCAAGGAATAGTTTATTATTTTTGAGGGTCATGGTATTCTTTGGAAATTTAAAAGTAGCAATTAACTTTTTCCCCCCAAAACATATGCATATAACAGAGTTTGGATAGCTCTCTGGAGTCTTTCCGTGGCTATCAAAGTTAAGAACCTTTGTCCTATAATAATTCCAATAAAAGCTTACTTTATTGGAATATATATATATATTTATCAATATAGCAGTTCCTCAAGTATTTTTTTAATTTAGTGTGCTTCCATTTAATTATAAAATACTAATAAAGTTCATACTATGTTCAAATACTATGCTAAGCACTTTATTACTCTTAACTCATTTAGTCCTCATAGAAATATTGCAAAATAAGTACTATACTACTTTTCACATCTCCCAAATCAGAAAACTGAGACAAAAAAACGATTAAACTTCACATTCACAATATAGCTAAGTGAAATAACCAGGACTGAATAGTAGACACTCTGGCTGACTTAGCACTCTAATACTTTATTGATTCTCAACTGGAAAATAGAAGTAATCCAACTTTCATATTTACATTTCATAACTTTCATGTCCTTCATTTTTTTCTAGACAATGCTATTTGACAAAATTCATTTAAAATGTGTTGCTCAGTTCCAGATACTACAGATGTATGGATATAGCATCATACTGGATTGGCTTTCTATTCTTCCCAGCCACAAAGGGATCATTCCTGCTGGGGAATGGAGAGAGAACAGGAAGAAAGAAGAAGCCTATGAGTCTTCCTTAGCTTTACACTCCTCTGATTCCTCCTGGCAAGGGTTACAAATCACTTTAGAGATGGCTATATATGCAAGACTTTGTTATACAACATCCTAGGCAAAGGCACGCATGAATTCTTTTCCTCCCAGAAGGAAACCTATCCCAGGTTCCACGTAATTATCCCCAAGGGAATTAAGTAGTCCCTAATTAAGAACAATGCTGCTAAATCCTAGCTTAAACCACAAAATCACCACACTTGAGGAGTCCACAGTCCTAAACAACGAAGGACTGCTAATCTATGCTGACACCTCCAGCCTGATTTTATTTTATTGGAAGGATTTTATAAGGGCTATTATCTCCTGGTTTACATAATCCTACACTTCCCCAGCATGAAGTGAGATTCATAGGAGTTTGAATTTACAATCCTAGGCAGCTGGTGGTGTTGGGACTCAAATTCAAGGCCACAGATCACCACACTAGTAGATATTTACTTAGGAAGTTGGGGGTTGGTGGGGAGTTCCTGGGATGTGATCCATCAAATTGTCTGAGGTGAGGTGTTTGGGAATTTGTACTACAAGTGAATCTTAACTTCAGCTAATTTGACTTAAAGGTTCCATGACCTCTCTTAAGTGGGAAACTCCCTTGCTCCAGCATATTTACCCTCCATCTTTGTCTGCTGCTAATAATTTAGCCAGCGACAAGGTATGCTTAAAGATCAACTTTTTTCTGCTACAAACATGACTTCAGTCCAAGTATTTAAGCACCTGAACTCAAGTGAGAATAATAAATGTCAAAGGAATATTTATAGCTTGGTATATGGAGACTTTCCAGGTCCCTGTTCTGCAATAACACAGATCCATCTGCTAAGGGCATTAGGGTTGCATGTTGTTGCTTTTTTTCTTTTTTTGAAAGTTGATAGGTTCTGAAAAGAGAAAACTATAATATACAAAGACCAACATTGAATTTTAACCCTTTCTTATTCAAATAATTATTGCATTAGGAGTTAATTATCAAGGGCAGTTTCTCCACAATTCCTGTCTATTGGATACAAGCCCAGAAGAAACCTTAGCTCAGTCTTATATAAGACCCTGTCATCATCATGCTGATAGATCTACCTGTGGATTTACTGTATAGTTGTCAGACCTTGGGGGCTTGGGGTTAGTCCACTCCCAAGTCTATCGTTGGGATTATGATTGTTTTTACTACTATACTATAAACATGGTTACCACTGGTACTCTCATCAGCTAATGTATTCCTGTCCTAAATTCTGAGAAACAGAGCATTTGTACCAGGAGGTTATTTAACTCGCCTGCTATGATAAACAAGAACAAGAAGAAACTTTTTGGCTTCTTTCCTTCTATCCCAACCTAGGAAATTTCCATAGTGCTGATTGAGGATCAATTAGCTGCTTCAGGAGAAAGTCTATGCATTGTTGACACTAATACTAGAGTACAAGTCCAGGCAACACAATAAAGCAAACTAAGAATGGTACCTCTTCTCTGACTGATAAATGCATATTATCTGCCTCGCAAATGAATAGAAGATAGCATTTTATTAATATGCAAGGAGTATGCCTCATGTTGTACTATGGGCTTATTCTGAAATTGCATGTCAGTTAAATTTTGCACAACATATGTTTCATTATAGCATAGTTTCAAAAGTATTTCATTTCCACATATTGATTGGCATTGAGTTCTTTTTTAATATAATTTAATTTTGGTTTTATAGTTACAAAGAGTTGAGGTAAACATGTTCTCAGGCAATAATATTGCATTATCAGTGATCTCTCAAAACACCCCTCTTTTTATTAACTCATTCCCTTTTTATTCCTATTCTGTAATACTGTTTCTCACTCTTACCCTGTATGCAATTAACCCTCCTCATATGTTTTATTTTAAGCCTTTTCTTTCTGCATATCCTTGGAAAATGGAAATGATTATTTGTGTGCATGTCATTTAATTTACACTACTGATATTGAACTGCATATATCAGCTTTCTTACTTTTTCACTAGAAACATGCTTTGGAAATACAGTCATATTGCTATGCATATATCCAACATTTGGCTTCTGTTTCTGTTAAGTATTCAGTGGTATGCATGTACCTTGTGTTAATATTCCTCCAGGCATGGATCCCAGACTGTTATCCCTCTGCTACCACAAACAATGTTGTAAACTCTTCAAGCTTCCATGTGTTCTTTATCCAATAATGAAACCCTTTAAACAAATATTCAAGTACATTAATAAATTCCCTAAGAAAACATGGATTCTTAGTGAAAATTAGGTTGTATCATTATTTTGCTTAATATACCAATAATTATCCTCAATATGTTTGTGGTATACATTTTGTGTTCAGAATTTTATACGTTTGACTTCTATAAAGATAAAATATCTATATGAAACAGATTTGGACATTCCTCCAGTTCAGTGGGCTTAATGCATTGCTCCTTTCATTTAACATGTCTTAAGTAATCAGCTTTCTTCTCGGAGATGTTGTATCCCAGGCCAATAGATATAATTTCTCGGAAGTCCTAACATTTGTCTTACATTTTCTTTTTCTTATACTGATCTCAAAAGAGTGATCTCTTTGGGCCAAATATCTCCCTAAAGAAATTAAATAGTGTATAAGGTTAGCTAAGATGGCAAATTCACAACAATAACTCTGTAACCATCTGGGTCTAGGAATAGACGATAGTAGATGAAGGTGAACAGCTTTGCAAATGTCCATATGTCTGCAATCTTGAGCTAAAAATTTATGATTGGTCCTTAGTAAAAAATAATGCTGATTCTATTCTTTTTTTAAGCCAAAGGTAATATGAAGCCTGGGAGTAAACTTATGAAATTGCCATGTGTTGGGAAAATGGAATACTAATTAGCCACTGTTTGCTGAATAATTATTAGGCACCGCAGGAAGAAATGAGAGAGAAAAAAGTGGGATGCAAAGGTATGAAGCATATGTAACTGTAAGATTAATGTATAGTGGGCAGTATTGACATATGGGTAATGTACAGGAGAAAATACATTGGTAGAAATCCAATAATTTGATTCAATAAATATTTACTGAGTTTCAACCAATTGCCAGGCTCTTCTTTTAACTGCTCATGAAATAAACACAAATGACCAGCCTTCAGAGTCTTCAAGAGGAAACGGCAAGCAAGTGAATGTGGTACAATTCAATGGAAACTATGATGGAAGTCACGCAGATGGAGGACAAAAGTCTGACCTTCTGGAAGAGCAATGTGAAGTTCATTTAGAAAATGACATGTGAAACAAGTCCCAAAATTTTTGAGGGTTAAAGTAGAAAAAAAAAAACACATTACAAAGATAGAGGGAGAAAGCTCCTGGTCTGAAAAACAGTGCAAAGATTAGAAAAAGTAATTCAGTGGAACCATCTGCATTCTAAGTCTGGCTCTGTCGTTCAGGACTAGCCTATTATCCTCAGCATGCATAAGTTTCCTCATCTATAAAATCAATACCATAGAAATTCCTTCCCTATGGAGTTAATTTGAGAATCACATGAGGTAGCACACATAAAGTGATGGATACTGTGCCTTTAATGTAAGTGTTCAACAAATACAGTCATCTCTAAGTAATAGAGCAGAAATGGTTCCAGAGCCCACCAAGGATACCAACTGTGTGGATGCTCAAGTTGCCTATAGAAAATGGCTAGTGTTGGCATATAACTTGTGCACATCCTTCCATATATGTTTAGTCATCTCCAGGCTATTTATAATATCTAATGCAATATAAATGTTAGGTAAGCAGTTGTTATACTGTATTGGATAAGGAATAATGACAAGAAAAAAAGAAATTTGTAATGTTCAGTAAAAGCACACTTTTTCCAAATATTTTTAATCCACTATAGGTTCAATCATGAGTGCATAACTCATGTATACAGAGGGCCAACTGCATTAGTATGTTCAAATAATAACAAAAATATATTGGAAGTTGGTGAGGGAGTAAAGAGAGAAAGAAAGGGAATGAGAAGTAAGTCTGAAGAGAGGCAGAAAGCAGATCTTGAAGGACATCATATGCATACTTTGGAACTTAAAATTTCTTGGGTAAGCAATGTGAAATTGGGAAGGGTTTTAGGCAAGAAAGAAACTTGTTAAAATTAAGATTTCAGAAGGAACCATCTATCTTTAGTATGGATGGCATATTGGAAGAGTTAGAGGCAGAGAAGTTAATTAGAAAACTACTACAAATGCCTAGACTATAACAAAGAGCAAAAACACAAAAGTGGGAATAAACATAAGAAGTCTTAAGGAAAATTCTAATATATATACTATATTTGTTCTTTAATTTCATGTGGAAAGTAAGGAAAAAGAGGGACTCTTGAATGATATTATTTCTAGCTCTTGTGGCTAGATAAATGATGGTGTCATTCTTCAAAACAGTGAGTAAAAGAGAAAAAAAAACTTGAGGCAAGAAATTCAGGAATTCAGGGTAAGTGTTAAATATTTTACTGGTACCATCAAGTAAGTAATCTAATAGTCAGCTCTGGAAAGTAGGGAAGAGGTCTTCTTAAATATAAGAGACTTAAGATTGAGAGCTTGTAGATGTTAATTGAAGTCAGGGGAGTGAATGATTCAAACAGAAATAAAACATGAAATTAGATGTCATAGGGCCACGTACAGAGGTCTGTTAAACATTGATTCTTAGAGAATGGTAGAGAAAGGGTAGCAGCAGAAGGATATTAAAAAGAGAAAGAAAAGAATTGTAAACATTAAGAAAGCATATTACTAGCTATTATACAAAGTAAGTACATTGAGGAAGGTAGTAAAGAAACATGGAATAGAACAGTCTACTGTCTTGAAACTGCTGCAAGCTGGTGATTAAAGGTATCCACCAGAATGATTCAGGGTTGAAGGTAAAGGAAAAGATGTCTACAGGAAATGTGGGATTTGTAGGACTGGAGATGTGATGAGGTGAAAAAGGAAAGAGTAAGAGAAGGAGATGTAGTAGAAAGGATAAAATATTTGCAGAAATGAGTGATACACACAATGTTTATTGTAAAAGGGTTCATTCTTATTGAAAGAAATCAAAGAAACAAATTAAAATCATGGATTCAAATCTAAAGTCTCATTTCCTCATTCTTTCCCCAAGAAGGAGAGAATTTCAGGGCATCACTGGTTTCCATTTAGTGCTTACCATTCCCCTGCTCTTCTTTAAAGGTTTAAATTTAGATATAAATATGGATTTATATCTAAATAATATATTAAATTTTGCATATTTTAGGTTTTTATATTCTGTGATTTCGTCTGTTCAATATTGTTTCATTCCTGTTAAAATTAGCTCTTTGTGCTTTCTTTTTCTTCTTTAGTCTTGCCAGAGCTGTATCTCTACTTTATTTATATTCTCAAAGAAACATATATGCTTTCTTAACTAGTATATATTTTGTATTTAATTATTTTCTGTTTCTGTCATTATATTTATATGTTTTATCTTTATTTGTATTTGTTCTGTTATTCTTTAACTTAGAGGTTTGATGTTCAATCTTTTTCTCTTCTAATGTAAACATTTAAGCTAACAATTTCCTTATAAGTATTGTTTTAGCTGCATCCCACTGGTTTTGTTATTTGATGTATTTTGCCACTTACTTTTAACTATTATTAGTGTTCTAATTTTTTACTTAGCCCCTATGTTGCTTAGAAATGCCTTTAACTTAGGAAATACATTAGTTTTGTCATCATTAGTGTCATTGTTGTCAGAAAAGAGTCTATATGATAATGAAATCTTTAAAGTCTATTGACACTTTGCTTTTTCATTGGTTCTATAAAAGCTGTCAAAATAAAAATGAAGTTACCTGTATCAACCTAATAAAATAAATAAATAAATGTGTAAGTTTGTTACCCATGATTGCCTAATAAAAAGTATCACAAAAGACAGCTAAAGCCACAACCCTACATAAAGGTTGTTGGTCCAGAGTCCCTTGGATTCCACTGATGTTCTTGCAAAATCAGCAGAAGACCTAGTGGTCATTCTATTGTCATGGTAACAAATTCATTTTCTACCTGTTTTAATTTTTCTTTTGTTTTGTTGTGCTGAAGATTGAACCCTGGGCCACACACATATGAGGCACGTGATATACCTCTGAGCTACAACTCCAGCCCTTATTTAGTAATTTAAAAATAATATTGACCTTTCATTCAGCAACCTCATCAAACTCATTTATTAATTCTAATAACATTCATGTAGATTCCATTGAATTTGTGAGTAGAGTATTTATTTTCTATAAATAGTGACAGTGTGACATATTCTTTAAATGTGGATAAAGGCAGAATCCCATATTCTGTTAGAAAATTGCTAGAATCCCTTCTTCCTCTGCATAAAGAGGTGGAATATTTCTAGAGGGTCAAATAATGTACTCTCTAGTTCATGCATCACAAGATCAATCAGAATGATCACAGCAATATTTTTTATGTTGCTGATTCTTCCTCATGAACATTAGTTCAATAGCTAGTAGACTATTGCTCAGATTTTCAAAATCCCCAAAGGGTTTGACTGCATGAATTTCAACCAAAAATAGATTTGCCTAGAAGTTTATCAGTGGGGCTTTTTACATAAAAGTTTCCTTTCACATGTAACTATAAAGTGGCTGTCGGCAACACTAACAGGTAAATACCGATGGATCTCTATAAACCACACAGCACTTTATCATTTTTTATACTCCATATTGTCCATGAATTAAGTTGATTGCTGAGAAAGGAGTGAAAGGAATGACATTTAAAAAAAATAAATCTTAGCTTGGAGTGGTAGCTAAAGCCTGTAACCACAGCAGCTTGGGAGGCAGAGGTTGAGAGGATTGTGGTTTGAGGCCAGCCTAGGCAGAACAGTAGTGAGAACCCCATCTCAACTAATAAACTGGGTGTGGTAGCATGATCCCGTGATTCCAGCTATGAGGGAAGCCCAAATAAGATTAGTTTCAAAGCTGGTCTGGCAAAAATGCAAGACCCAATGTAACAAATGTGAGGATCTGAGTTCAAACCCCAGTAACACACACACCTTTAACTGGTTGAACTTGGATCTCTATAAAAGTTTCTAAATTCAATTTCTCTGGCTTTGTTTTGGTAAAGCTAAATTTTATTTTTAAAATCTCCAAATTCAATTTAGATCCTAGTAAAGTACTTTTTAGGAAGAGAAGTGGGGCCAAACCCTTATATGTCCACGAGGAGAGACACTAGTCATGCTTATGGATTAATAAAACATCAATGTTATCAAGACCTTTGCATCATCAGGAAAACAACAGCCTTAGGAGTTTTGCATAAGTTTGTGTCCTGTTAAAAAAAATGCTCAATCCCTTTTCTCCATCAAATGATTCCACTATCCCTAAGGCTTAAGTGTTGCTTTCTTAGGCTTTTTTAACCCTATGTGTCTTAACTTAAATTTACCTCCCCTATGCCATCCTTTCATAGTCTAGATTCTTTACTATAAATTTGAATTTCATAAGTGTATACTTACTAGTGGCTTTTGAAGCCCAGTGTGTTTAAAAGGCATGTGTGGAGGTCATTAACAAATAGATTCTTTCACCTAACCTCAGAAATTTCCACTTAGTGAGTCTAACTTGAGGCTCCCAAATCTGCATTTTTTTTAAATGCAAATTTTTTATTACATTTCTTTCTTTCTTTTTTTTCATTTTTCTTTTATTATTTATATGTGCATACAAGGCTTGGTTCATTTCTCCCCCCTGCCTCCACCCCCTCCCTTACCACCCACTCCGCCCCCTCCCTCTCCCCCCCCAATACCCAGCAGAAACTATTTTGCCCTTATTTCTAATTTTGTTGTAGAGAGAGTATAAGCAATAATAGGAAGGAACAAGTGTTTTTGCTGGTTGAGATAAGGTTAGCTATACAGGGCATTGACTCACATTGATTTCCTGTGCGTGGGTGTTACCTTCTAGGTTAATTCTTTTTGATCTAACCTTTTCTCTAGTACCTGTTCCCCTTTTCCTATTGGCCTCAGTTGCTTTAAGTTTCTCTGCGTTAAGGGCAACAAATGCTAGCTAGTTTTTTAGGTGTCTTACCTATCCTCACCCCTTACTTGTGTGCTCTCGCTTTTATTATGTGCTCATAGTCCAATCCCCATGTTGTGTTTGCCCTTGATCTAATGTCCACATATGAGGGAGAACATGCGATTTTTGGTCTTTTGGGCCAGGCTAACCTCACTCAGAATGATGTTCTCCAATTCCATCCATTTACCAGTGAATGATAATATTTCGTTCTTCTTCATGGCTGCATAGAATTCCATTGTGTATAGATACCACATTTTCTTAATCCATTTGTCAGTGGTGGGGCATCTTGGCTGTTTCCATAACTTGGCAATTGTGAATAGTGCCGCAATTAACATGGGTGTGCAGGTGCCTCTGGAGTAACCTGTGTCACAGTCTTTTGGGTATATCCCCAAGAATGGTATTACTGGATCAAATGGTAGATCCATGTCTAGCTTTTTAACATGGATAAAAATGGCTACTTTTTAAGTAGCCTCCAAATTTTTTTCCAGAGTGGTTGTACTAGTCTACATCCCCACCAACAGTGTTAGAGGGTTCCTTTTTCCCCGCATCCTCGCCAACACCTGTTGGTGGTGGTGTTGCTGATGATGGCTATTCTAACAGGGGTGAGGTGGAATCTTAGCGTGGTTTTAATTTGCATTTCCTTTATGGCTAGAGATGGTGAGCATTTTTTCATGTGTTCTTTGGCCATTTGAATTTCTTCTTTTGAGAAAGTTCTGTTTAGTTCACTTGCCCATTTCTTTATTGGTTCATTAGTTTTGGGAGAATTTAGTTTTTTAAGTTCGCTATATATTCTGGTTATCAGTCCTTTGTCTGATGTATAGTTGGCAAATATTTTCTCCCACTCTGTGGGTGTTCTCTTCAGTTTAGAGACCACTTCTTTTGATGAACAGAAGCTTTTTAGTTTTGTGAGGTCCCATTTATCTATGCTATCTCTTAGTTGCTGTGCTGCTGGGGTTTCATTGAGAAAGTTCTTACCTATACCTACTAACTCCAGAGTATTTCCTACTCTTTCCTGTATCAACTTAAGAGTTTGTGGTCTGATATTAAGATCCTTGATCCATTTTGAGTTAATCTTGGTATAGGGTGATATACATAGATCTAGTTTCAGTTTTTTGCAGACTGCTAACCAGTTTTCCCAGCAGTTTTTGTTGAAGAGGCTGCTATTTCTCCATCGTATATTTTTAGCTCCTTTGTCAAAGATAGGTTGGTTATAGTTGTGTGGCTTCATATCTGGGTCTGCATTTTTAACAAGACTCCCCAAGTAATTTTAGTTAAGGGGGCCCTAGATGCACACTTCAAAACCTTTTCCATGAGGACAGCAACTATGTTTGTCTGCTTCTACATCCCTATCTTCTAGCCAAGTGATCAAAAACAGATTACCTGCATTGCAAATATTAGAACCAAAAACACTCAAATGGTCTCTGGGAAGGGAGCTTGTGGACTGATGCTGCTTTGGCATTAGGGCCATTTTCAGACCCAGGGAAACCCTCACTTTCTAAATGGTGGATGGAAGAAGTTAAAAAGAGAGATGCCAGAACTTGGGAGAAGGGGGCTGCTGGGAGGGGGAAGACTAGACTTCTTAGCCAGAAGTCAAAGTTGACGAGCTGTCAGCAGCCAGTCTTTATCGTGATGAGTCAAATACTGTGTATAAACCTCCCCTGGGGTATCTAGTTCAGAATTTCAGCTGGATAAGGGCATTATCTTCCTTTCATCACAGGGCTGCTTTCAACACATCAGGAAACACCGTGTCACTCCTTGACAGAGGCTGGAGATTTGAACTAGGGAGATAATCTGATGCCTTTAGAAGTGGCTGATATTTTCATTTGTGATTCCACATGACAGCACCACACACCCCTTATTTTCTGCTTTGTACCCTGCAGTGAAGTTTGGCAACTAGATATATATTTGAAGGCAGGGTTGGTGGTGGGGTGCTACAAAGGAACTGTAATGCCAGCATTTCTGGGATCTGATACAAGCACTCTTCAGGACAATTATACATAGGGAAATAGCTCTTGAAGGGATTTAAAACCTCTGAAATGGGCCAAAGGGACTTGAGACCTATGGCCTAAGTAAGGTTAACCTCTTGACCTGCAGATAAAGCAAGAGTAGAATTTGTTTGCTGTTTAGAGTACAGAAAAATTATTTCATGTCCATCTACAACTTTGTCTTCCAAGTATAAGTTAAGATTGGATATGGTAACTGTAAGAGAAGGTAAAAATCTCAACAAAATCAAAACCTCGGGAAATCAGTCTCTGATAAAAATGACTTCAATGAGGAATGGTAAGATTAGATCTGCAAGGAGAATAAATTATTGCATGGCAATTGTTGCATGACAATGTACCTGTATGGATTCCATTTATATATCTTGTTATCTACCATTCTGTCTTTTTATAAGTCTATCTTTAGATGTTCCTTTTTACAGAATTGGCATGTAGATGTTCTCTGCTGAGGCAAATATCTTTAATGGGTTCTCTTTGAGTAAGATCTCTGGCCTCTCCAATCTTTCATCTCCTTCGAGCAGTAAATCCCTTTGCTCTTTTAGACAGCTCTCAAAACCAGGCTGACATAAACAGTAATGTTTGCCAGGAATCATGGCAGTTCTACTTAGAAAAACCCAGAGTGCCTGGGGAATATTTGGCTATGAAGTTCTTGTGGTGAGAAATGTGGCAGCAGAGATCAGAGGGGATCCATGGTCCTCTGGTTTTTAGTTTGCACTCTAGTGCTATGGCCAAGAGTGACCAGAGGCCAAGTCCAGAGCAAAGCCTCCTTAATCTACCAGCACCTTCCCCATCCAACAGGAAGACTGTCCTCTTCTGTTTTCTGTTAATTCCAGTTACTGTTTCAAACAGCATTTTTATTTCTGTGGTCCCAGATACTAATCAGATGCCTGCCAATCTTCTAAAGGCTTCTGTTTCTCCTATTGCTGGGCAATTTTCTTGACTTTATCAGAATTCTCAGTGATAGCCATGCTGATGTTGGGACTCCAATTTGACTTTAATCACAATAAATACAAATTTCAGGTAGTATCATTTTCCCTCGCCTCTTTACTCCAATACAACACTCTAATTATGAAAGGGAGAAGGCTACTAAAACGAAGACTCTTGGTTCCCCACACTGATATATTTAATCAGAGTCTTTGTAAGTAAGACTTGGTGATTTGCATCTTGTTTACCTTTTGTGTGTACAGGTTATAGCACAATAACTGGTATCTAACTGTCCTCCACTATAAATACCTACAAAATGCAGAAAACACGTGAAATGACAACTTTCAAATATTGGAAAACATGTAGTGCAGGACTGTAATCATTGTAAAAAATGAGAAAAGCACCAAATCATACTGGCTTTGTGTCTATCATCACTTTCTACATGATGTCCCAGGAAATAGGTCCCAAAGAAAGTACAGTGACCTTATTGAGGTTAGGAGACACAGATAAGAGCTCAGTGCTGCTGACACAAATGAGATTTACAAGCAGTTGATTAGAGAGGAGGATGCCATGCAGAAATCTTCATGGAGGTCCACATACACTTTGACCAAACACCATACAGTACATGGAGTTGTTTTTTCCATGAAAATTCAGCCAGGGTTTAATAAGTCATGTTTATTGTAACTTATTAGTAATCTAATTATAGTATAGAGGGAGGACCTTCTAATTAGTCTATTGTGCTTCTTTTTTTCTTTTTTAAAATTTAAATTTCTTATTAACATGTGTATATTTTATGAAGACATAAAAGACTTGAAATTTCTGAACATAAATAAATGAAAAGGAGAGGGGAAAACTTAATTACTCTGATTGGATCCGTGCATATTACATGTATGTGTTGAAATTTCAGACTGAAACCAGTTTATGTATAATTAGCACCTGTTAATCAATAAAGTAAAATAAAATAAATGGAATGATTTTACAAATCCCTGGAGAAAATGACTATTTCTGAGTTAAATGGAGATTCTAAAGACCACCCAGGACTGGCAGATGAAGTCACAATATCCAGAGAGGAACAGGCATTCATTTGAAGTACCCAGATGTCTCTAAGCCTAGAAAGAATCAATCTAGACCACAGAACCAAACTCAAAACTCCTAAAAGGAAGCTAACAAGCATTTGCAATACTTGCCATACAATTAAAATTTTCATAAAAAGAAAATAAGCTGAAAAATGAGATCAATAAAATCAATGAATAGAGACAGTACTGGAAATGACAAAGGTGTCGGAATTAGCTGAGGGCAACTTTTCTTTTAAAAGAGCTTTTAGGGTTCCACTTTCTTATCCAACCTCAGAAGATAAGAATTCTAAATTAACAGTAAGTCCACAAAATACCCAAAGACAAATAAGAATGAAAATAGCAAGTGGATTCTTTTTTTTTATTGTTTTATTTTTCATATGTGCATACAATGCTTGGGTCATTTCTCTCCCCTGCCCCCACCCCCTCCCTTACCACCCACTCTGCCCCCCCTTCTCCCCCCCACCCCCTCAATACCCGGCAGAAACTATTTTGCCCTTATCTCTGTTGAAGAAAGAGTATAAGCAATAGTAGGAAGGAACAAGGGTTTTTGCTGGTTGAGATAAGGATAACTATACAGGGAGTTGACTCACATTAATTTCCTGTGCATGTGTGCTACCTTTTAGGTTAATTCTTTTTGATCTAACCTTTTCTCTAGTTCCTGGTCCCCTTTTCCTATTGGCCTCAGTTGCTTTTAAGGTATCTGCTTTAGTTTCTCTGTGTTGAGGGCAACAAATGCTAGCTAGCTTTTTAGGTGTCTTACCTATCCTCACCCCTCCCTTATGTGCTCTCACTTTTATTATGTGCTCGAAGTCCAATCCCCTTGTTGTGTTTGCCCTTGATCTAATGTCCACAGATGAGGGGGAACATATAATTTTTGGTGTTTTGGGCCAGGCTAACCTCACTCAGAATGATGTTCTCCAATTCCATCCATTTACCAGCAAATGATAACATTTCGTTCTTCATGGCTGCATAAAATTCCATTGTGTATAGATACCACATTTTCTTAATCCATTTGTCAGTGGTGGGGCATCTTGGCTGTTTCCATAACTTGGCTATTGTGAATAGTGCTGCAATAAACATGGGTGTGCAGGTGCCTCTGGAGTAACCTGTGTCACAGTCTTTTGGGTATATCCCCAAGAGTGGTATTACTGGATCAAATGGTAGATCCATGTCTAGCTTTTTAAGTAGCCTCCAAATTTTTTTCCAGAGTGGTTGTACTAGTTTACGTTCCCACCAACAGTGTAAGAGGGTTCCTTTTTCCCCGCATCCTCGCCAACACCTGTTGTTGGTGGTGTTGCTAATGATGGCTCTTCTAACAGGAGTGAGGTGGAATCTTAGTGTGGTTTTAATTTGCATTTCCTTTATTGCTAGAGATGGTGAGCATTTTTTCATGTGTTCTTTGGCCATTTGAATTTCTTCTTTTGAGAAAGTTCTGTTTAGTTCACTTGCCCATTTCTTTATTGGTTCACTAGTTTTGGGAGAATTTAGTTTTTTAAGTTCCCTATATATTCTGGTTAGCAGTCCTTTGATGTGTAGCTGACAAATATTTTCTCCCACTCTGTGGGTGTTCTCTTCAGTTTAGAGACCATTTCTTTTGATGAACAGAAGCTTTTTAGTTTTATGAGGTCCCATTTATCTATGCTATCTCTTAGTTGCTGTGCTGCTGGGGTTTCATTGAGAAAGTTCTTACCTATACCTACTAACTCCAGAGTATTTCCAAGTTGACACTTAGAAGAAGAAAATTTCAAGACTGAACTATCCAATTTTAGGCTATAGTTAACAGCTAGCAAAGCAACTAGATTTCTTTTTGAAAACTCAGAAAAATTTCTAAGCTGAACAACCAGAAAACAGAGTTTGATACAACTACAACCATTGGAAAAAGTGGGATAATAGAAAGTGGTCAAACAGAGGGAGTCCCAAATCTGATGCATAATTCTACCCAACACTATAGCTAACTGTGAGCTGGCTAGGTACAGCTGGACTCCTAACAACTCAATTTGGTTGAAAAAATGAACTGGAACTGTAAATCAAGGTGCAGAATTTAAAATATTAAGTCCACCAAAATTTGATAAAGCATGATAAAAAAACTGAAACACAATGTTTATGGAAATATACTTTGGATATTTACAATATCCAAAATACAATCCAGAATTATATGTGAAGAATCAAAAAATGTAAACTATTCTTAAGAGAAAAGTTAATCAATAGTAAAATACTGAATAACGACTCAGAGGTGAACAAGATATTGAAATTAAATTTTTGCATGACTAGAGATCAAATCTGAGGCCTTCTACATAGAAGGCATGCACTCTACATCTGAGCTATGTCCTCAGCCACAGCAGAAAATAATTTTAAGGAGCCACTATAATTATTTACAATGATGTGAAGAAAAATTTACTTACAATGAATAAAAAGAATAAAGTGAGCAGGTGCCAGCAGAGAAATAGAAATGATAAAAATATTCAAATGGGAACTTTAAAAGGCACAATATAACAATTCACTAGAGGGGCTTCAAAGCAAAGTTGAACTGACAAAAGAGTCAGTTCAATTGAACTGAATTGAAGACAGAACAAAAGAAATCATAAAATTTCATGAATAGAGCAAAATGAGCTGAAGAGACATGCACAGTGCCCCAGCCACACATGGAACAATTTATGCAAACTATAAAATGAGGAGTCAGAGGAGAGATCAGATAGGGCAGAAAATATGGTAAATGCAATGACTGAAAATGTCCCAAATCTGATGGAAGACAAAAATTTACAGATTCATAAACCTCAGTCATCCCAAACAGGGTCAATGCAAAGAAGCCATGCCTATGGCTGACAAACTAATGAAATCAATGATGAATCTTGAAATCAGTCAGAGAAAAATGGCTCACTATACAGAGGGGAAAGGCCACACATAATAGCTAATTCTTCATCAGATACTGTGGAAGACAGACTGTAGGACAATGTTGTTAAAATGCTGGGGGAAATACTCAGACAGAAATTCTGTAATCAGGGAAACACTGAGTAAAGGTGAAATAAAAACAATAAATGTGTAAATATTGATAGGATGAAAGTAAAACAGATTAATGTAGGACTTCCATTTTAGCTTTGACATTTTTTGGCAGTAGTAAGAAATGCAATGAGAAATGCAAATTCTTTTTGACAAATGTTCTCCAAAGAACTGGATTGTCTATATGGAAAAAACTCAATACTGAGAGAAAAGGACTGTAAATGAACAGAGACTTAGTAATGCAGGATAAAGTGGGAGCTTGTATCTTATACACCTTTATGTTTTATTTAATTTTCGTAATAATTTTCTGTATTATATTTTATAAAAGCACTAAACTATAACACATTGATTCTTTACCACAGAGAGTTAGGAAAGCCCCAGTCTAGAGTCAGCCTCTATGCTTCTCAAATTTTGCTTGTCAACTCACAGCATTCATACTTCAGCCACAATCATTCTGGCAAATGTCAGTAATGTCCTGTTAATCACCAAAGTCCCATTGCTTTTCTGAGTTCATCTTACCCAACCACTTTGTGGCATTTAACAGGAATAAATTTGCATTATTCCACTATTTTTCAGGAAATATATTAGACACTGGAAATTACATAATGAAATATATTCTGGAAAGATATAACAAAAATAAGTAAAATAAGTAAAAATGTACAGAAAGTTGATGGTAAAATATCTGGAGGAATAAATAAAACAGAAGAGGCATGAAAACTTCTGGGTAGTACAGAGTTACTTAAACAGAATGGTTAAGGAAAGTCTCACAGAGATGTTCACACTGAGCAAAATATTTGAGTTCTTTCTAGGCTTTTATAATATTTTGATTTTCTTCCTTTATCATGGTTTTCCTCATATATTTCATATTATTTTGGTAGTTTCCTTTGCTGGCCTTATAAAGATAGTATTTCTCAGATTCTGCCTTTAGTTCCTTTCAGTCTGAAGACTGGATGATCTGTCATATTCCCTTGGTTTCAAATGTGTACATATATTCCCTAAACAAGACTTCCTCCCTAATTTCCTGGCCCATTAACCACTGAACTTCTGGCTAGTTCTCACTTTTATGGCTTATGTACTCTTCCTATTCACTATATATGAAAATAATTTCAGTATCTTTCCTTTTAAGTCTTCTCCCTTCTCACTACTTCCTTCCTCAGAACCATCAAATGTCTAGAAGTTATTCTAAATTCTCTGCTTCTTCATTTCCAAAATTGAAACTGGAGCCAGGGCAATCATCTAAATATTTGTGTAGCAGCACAAGTAAGATAAGAACCTGAAATGTAATCACTGTGGTAGGTATGCAGAGGAAGGCAGAAATCTGAGAAATATTCTCAGGAAAATTGTCATAACTTACAACAAATTGTCTTTGAGGTGTGAGAATTTAAACTTGGTGGTTAGAGAGAATTGAACATAGTGGAGAAAGCATATATTGAGAATAGAAAGTAATGAGGTTGTTCTGTCGTTATTCTTGAGGTAGCTGTGAGTGAAATAACCAAGTGGAAAAATCATGTTATTTGCTAGATTCCTTTCTTTGGGTTATCCCATAAACAGACTCTGAAACAAGGATTCAAATGAAAGTAATTTACTTTGGAGTATATTCTGGGAAACACCACTAGGTTAATGAAAAAAAGTAAGATAGGAAGGAAAGGAAAGCTATAAAAATGTGTTTTGTCAAGCCAGTTACCATTATAAGAAAGGAAATTAAAGTTTACTTTAAGTAACTTTAGAAGACAATGTAGGACACACTTAGAGTTACCAAACCTTAGGATTACACGGAGGGGTTGTTACCCACCAAATTTCTACTATTCTTGCTTGAGAGCTCTCCTAGCTCTTCTAGTTTGCCTCATGTGTAGGACAAACATTATCCAGAGGTGAAGTGCAGCAGTTAGGCACTGTAAGTCATGTTCATTCAGCACACAGAGGATAAAGGCCAAGAAGCTACGAGTGAGGGGCTGATGGCACCTGTTGCACAAAGTACCTGGATCTGTGATTCAGGCGAGCACTTACCTTAGAGAAATAGATTTGGAAGTCTTTAGTGTACAAATGGCCAACCTTACACTTTCAAAATGATAAATGTACTGAATTGAGCAAATAACATCTTCAAATATTAAATAACTAAAGAGAAAGATGATATGATCCGGTTACAAAAGTGGCCTTGAAGCCAAATAATGTCCCTTACAGGATGGAAAACTGTGGTTAGAGGATTTAAAAAAGAATAGGAACTCTGGAACTCTGCCTGAAAGTAGCTCTCTCTCTCTCTCTCTCTCTCTGTCTCTCTCTCTCTCTCTGTCTCTCTCTCTCTCTCTCTCTCTCTCTCACACACACACACACACACACACACACACACAAATGGGAAATGGGTATTTCTGACACCTAGAGGAAACAGAAGGTTCCTAGGGAGTCCAAGAGTGCCCAGGGCGAAGGACTGTGCTCCAATGTGTGCTACTTGGGAGAAGGTGGTGGATTCCCCAATCAGTAGAGCTCTAAGAGAAATAACTAGTAGAGCTTGCATCATCTGCAATTCAGTAGGAAACCTACATATCTCATGGTGTTGTAATTTTCATTTTCCTCCCAATACTATGAGATATGTCGTAGGTAAATCCAGTGTCTCTAAATACCCACTTTCTGGGTGATCCATAAGAAGTACTATTTCTCTCCTTGACTACAGTCTCTAGAGGATCAATTCTGACATTTAAGGATATATTGGGTCACTAGTTTATTGTTCCACTCATACTTCATACTTTCTAATAGAGCTCTTCTGCTATGGTGTGAAGGTACCACTCAATGTTCTGTAGTAGCATATACCAATAAAATGCATTTTTTTTCAGGTTTCTGAATAAGAGCTAGAGCCAAAATATAAGAACTCAAAATGTATTTTAGCCAGCCCCAAATCTAACCAAGATCCTTTATTCCATGGGTGTCTTTCATGAAACTGTTCTGTTAGCATTCTGATCTACCTAGAGCTGGAATGGCTTTCCAGTCAGTCCAGTATTTTTTTCCAGAAGAACATATTTGGGACTGAGGATGTACTTTTGCAGTAGAATGCTTGTCTAACATGCACAAGGCCCTGGGTTTGATTCCCACCACTGCAAGTAAACAAAATGAAACAAAAATATTTTATCTTGTCTTTCACTATGAACTCTCCAAGAAATCTCTGCTGCCACTTCACCTATCCAGGTGTTTCACACAAGGTTTGGATGTTGTCTTAACACAAAATCAAACTTCTGGTAATTTCAGGTACTTCAAGTTCCAGTTGAGTATAAATAGAGCTTATCAAAACTCCAGCCACTATAGGGAAGTGGTAGTTATATAGTTTGGAAGGAAATTTATCTTTCTCCCTTTATTCTTAAAAACCTTAAGCTTCAAACTTTGCAAATTTTACTCCTTCCATCCAATTCTTTAAAAAAATCTTTTTAAGCTTGGTGTCAATTGGAAAGAATTTGTATATGCTGGCTGTTAAAATGGAAAGTGTGAATTTACAGAAACTCTAATATGTAGGGAAATGGTGGGAAATTCAGTAGAGAGTGATGCAGGCACACTAGAAGATTGTGGGGTGCTTATGAGACCAAGCCAAGGAAATGAGACTCACAGACTCAGAGTCAATTATGCTCGGGTTTCACAGTCTCCCCACCTTTGTGCCAAAGACAACGTGTTAGATGTTGGGTGAAAAGGCTTTAGTGTTAGCCAGGAAAACAGGGCCTAGTAGTGGGTTGTTCTGTTTAGTAATGAGGCTACTAAGCATTTGGTCTTCATGTAGACATGGTGACACGGTCAGAAAACAAAACTAAGCCTAAACACAGTCCTAAGATTAAGTAAACTTTTGTTGACTTTTCACAATCACTCTTAGGGAATGATTAACCAAAAAAGATAAACTTCCTTCCTCAGATCCCTTCCTCACTCTCCAAAAATGTGATCCACCAACCTAGGAGAAGTAGAAATGGGGAAATTAGGTTAACATCTTGGTCTTTCCTTTACACTCAAGTTAGGGGGTAAAAATCTTAAACAATTACCCTAGTGAACAATATTTTTTAAAGCCTTATTTTCTCCTTGTCTTCCCTTTTTTCAGAAAAACTATTAGCTCTCTTTGAAGATTGAGAAAAAGAAGCAGTTAATTAGCGTGACAAGGAACTGCCTGAGGTCTCAGCAAACTGGCTCACATTGACCTGTTTGTGAATGGAAAATCGGTTTCGCTACTTTGTGTTCTGGGTCCTTTCGTATTTATTTGGAATTTTATTCAGCATGATTTCATAAGCTTCAGAAAGTTGCACTGCTGGAAAAGACATCTTTATTTACTGCTTCCATTTTTATGGAAGGTGTTTGGCGACCCTCCCAGGCTTCCTTCCGTCTGCATCTCCATTGTTGCCCCACCCCTGCCCCACAGAGGCCTGCTATTCAATTCTGTGAGCACATCTCTGGGTTCTCACATGGAGTCAGGAACAATCAGAGATGTTTTGGGAGCTCTATCACTGGGTCCCTGCTTTTGTAAACATCAAAGTCCACAATGAAATATAGTGAGGAGGTAAGAAACAATATCCAAAAGTTCCCAAGCACATACCGGTACCATTACACACTGCTTATTTATAAAGCCCCTTTTGAACAATTATGGGATGGAGCCAAGGTAGGAGCTGTTGGAGGGAACAATCTGAGAGTCATTATTGGGAGTTTTATTTAAAGCCACAAAACTATCTACAGCAGCAGAAGTTAGTTCAACCATTGAGTGTCTCCCTCAAGCCAAACTATTCTTTCTGCCCATTTTATATTAAATAGTAGTCTGCTCAGACTCATTGCTATCTAGCTGCAATGTTGCACAGTCACAAGACTAATAAATTTGATTCTAAGAAGCATTTCAGCATATCTGAATACTAAGAAAATTAAAACCCCTAAAGTTAAGCCTAGTGTGGTGGTTCACCCTTGTAATCCCTTTATTCAGGAGACTGAGACAGGAGGATTGTAAATTTGAGAGCATCCTCAGCTATACAGTGAGAAAAAGAAATCATCCTTACAGTTTACTGTAAGGTTATTCTTTTGGAATAAAATGACCAGGAAAGAAAGCTCTCTACAGAAGTAATCCATAAGTGGATATTTGAAAACTCTCTAGAAACCTATATTCTGTATTTCCATTAAAGTAACCTGTGCCTGCACCTAAACAAGGGTCTGTATTGTCATATTTAAAGGAGAGCCTTATGAATTATATTGTTCCTTGTGTAATGGAAGAGAAAGGTACTAACATTTTAGTAAAAGGGGTTAATGAGCAAAATTCTGTTCTGTATATCTCCAGCTCTAGAATCCTGGACAAGGGTCTCCAGAAAGCCTCCTGTAGGTCCTTCTAAATAGCTCAGAGGGCAATGGAGCCAGCCATCAGCTTCCAAAGAAAGCACTGTTAATTTAAAAAAATTTTAAACTTTTATTAGTGTATATCGATTATATAAAATAATGTGTGTCACTGTGACATTTTTATACATGTATATAATGAACTTTGATCACATTCACTTTTCTCTCCCTAATACCACCTCTTTCTTCTCTGAACTCCTTATTTCCATAAGAGCACCTTCCTTCTTTTACTTCTTTTATGCATTTTTTTCTCTAGATACAATATATGAGAAAAAAACATGCTATACTTGTTTTTCTAAGTAAGTCTATCTAATTTTCCTTAACTTGATGATTGCCAGTTCCATTCATTTTGCAAATGACATGATTTCATTCTTCTTTATGGCTGAATAATGTTCCATTATATATCTATAGTATATTTTCTAAATCCATTCCTTTATTGATAATCACTGAGGCTGACTCCATAATTTGGCTATTGTGAATAGAGCTATGCTAAAAATGGGTATGCAAGTAAATCTACTGTATGTTGTTTTGAATCCTTTGGATATAATACCCAGGAGTGATATACTTGAATCATATTGTTGTAGTTCTGATTTCCACAGTGGTTGAACTAGTTTGCATTCCCACCAATAGTCTATAAACTTTCCTTTTTCCTGCATTGCTTTTTAAAAAATTTTTGATGATAGCAATTCTGATTGGGGTGACATGGAATCTCAGTGTAGCTTTGGTTTGCATTACCCTGATTACTAAAGACGTTAAACATTTTTTTCATGTATTTCATGGCCATTTGTTATTCTTTTTTGAGAAGTGTTCAGTTGCCCATTTATTGATTGAATTATTTGATCTTTGAATATATATTTTTTTGAATTCTTCATATATTCTGGATTTAATTTTTTGATATTTAATTTATATACCCTGGATATTAGTCTCCTACCAGATGAATAGCTGTCAAAGTTTTTTTGTGGTACTGGGGTTTAAATTCAGAGCCTCACACTTTCTAGGAAGGTGCTCTGCCACTTGAGCCACTCTGCCAGTCTGCTGGCAAAGATTTTATCTCATCCTATATTTGTCTCTTCACTTCATTAATTGTTTTCTTTGCTGGGGCAGAAGCTTTTTAATTTTATTCAATACCATTTATTAATGTTTGCCATTATGTCCTGAACCCTTAGAGTACTATTTAGAAACTCATGGCCTATGCCTATACCTTGAAGTGTAGAAGTGTATCTTTTATGTTTTGCTCTAGTAGCTGCAGTTTCAGGTCTTGCATTATAGACTTTGATCCATTTTGAGTTGACTATTCTGAAGGCTTAGAGATGGAAATCTAGTTTTAGTCTTCTGCAGGTGGGTATCTAGATTTCCCAGCACCTTTTGTTATAGAGGCTGTCTTTTCCTCCAACTCATGATTTTGGCAACTTTGTGGAGAGTCAAATGGCTTAGCTATGTGGGTTTATTTCTGAGTCCCCTATTCTTTACCAGTGGTCTGTAATCTGTTTTGTGCCATCACCATGCTGTTTTTGTTACTATAGCTCTAAGTATTATTTATTTATTTATTTTCAGGGTCTGTGTTCTTTTTTATTATTATTCATTTATTCACATGTGCATACATTGTTTGGGTCATTTCTCCCCCTCTAAGTATAATTTAAAATTGGATATTGTGATACCTCTAGCATTGCTCTTTTGCTCACAATTGGTTTGGCTATTGTATCTTATTCTTTCATATGAATTTGAAAATTTTAAAATATTTCTATAAAGAATGTTATTGGGATTTTAATGGGGATTGTAATGAATCTGTACATCACTTTCAGTAATATAGTCATTTTAACTATAAATTATGCTGATCCACAAAGATGGGAGGTTTTTCTATCTTCTAGTGTCTTCTTCAATTTTCTGCTTCAATGTTTTATGGGTTTCATTTTAGAGATCTTTCACTGCCTTGATTTGTTTGTCAGTGAGGTGAGTTTGTTGAATCTCAGTTTTTGCTCCAGTCAACCTGTCTCTTATCTGTTTGAAGAGGTAAGGCCACCACACACATTCAGAATCATTATTGAAAATTATATACTAGAAAAAGACAGGCAAGCTAGGAGATTACAAGCTTCCTTTTTGTGCCTCTGTGAATGAGAAGAGTAAGGATAAAAAAAGGAGAACTATATTCTGAAGAAAGAGGAGATCTTCAAAAATCACAAAAGAGGTGACAAGACACTGAAAAACATTGAGAAACAGAAGGCAACATAAAGCAAAGGAGTTAATAGTCTTCAACCCTGGCTCCTCAGTGGGGAGAGGAAGCTGAAACCACATCAATAAGGTAAGCCAGGTAAACCTAGTGACCACAGACTGCAAGACCTAACCCATACTTTCTATAAGCCTTAAATCCTGTGAGGGAAGTTGGTGTGACAATGCCTATTCCTGAGTGACAGGCTAGCAATGGAGACACAATCTATTTTGTCATTCTCCATATCCTGAAGAGCTATAAACAGGCATCATCTTGAGAGGAGGGATTATTGTTTGCAACTGAGTTATTCTGGTTTCTGAAAACAAGGAACAAGCACAGCCCAGAGAGCCTGGTGACATGCTGACACAGTGTCTGGGTGGGAAATGGCCATAGGAGAGAGTGTTTGAGTGGAGGAGAGTTTGACCCAGACCTGCTGAGAAGTTTAAGCATCAGGGAGCTCAGGCAATAAAGAATTCATGGTCAGTAGTTTTGAGCTCTCTGGCAAGTAGTAAGTCCATCACTTGAGGATTGCTGAAACAGACCTCCAAGCCCATGGCTGGTGGGTTTCTCAGCTTCTTCTAAAGTGAATGTAAGCCTAAAGCTAGCAACTGTTCCTTGGCCAGACTTGCCCTCATCCCACATATAGGACCAACATGTATAGCAGGGACAAAAAGAGACTCTAGCTAATTTTCTTTACTCTAATTAGTACTGAGGATTAGGCCCATTACATAAGCATGTGAACAAATATTTGGCTACTGAGCTATATCTGGGTCCAATGGCAACAAGCAGTACCTCAATCATGCTAGTAACAAGCCCTGCCTGGCTATTGGGAATACTTCAACTGAATAAATACAATAATAAAACCACAAATCACAAATGCCAATTTAGAAAAAAGAAATATGAAAAAAATCAAATCAGTATTACTCCTTCAAAAGTCAACAATTTCACAATAATGTTCTCTAATGGTAGTGAAATGGATAAAATCCCATACAAATAATTCACAAGAATAACAAAATTACACAGGTTATGGATAAGCACTTAAATGAATTCAATGATGATATGAATAAACAGCTGAACAAAATAAAGAAGAAAATGAAAAACATGAAAGAAGAATTTAATAAAGAGATATAAACTCTAAAAAATCAAATTGAAATTCTGGAATAAATCAAATAAACAATTCACTTGAAACCCTCAGCAGTAGATTGGCTCAATAGAAGATGGACTATCAAGATTTCAAGACAAAGTATATGAATTAGAAAACTCAGAAAATAATAACAAAAATAAGAAAGTATAAACATAAGGTACAAGACTTCTGGAACATCACTAAAAGATAAAACCTATAAACAATGGGCATAGAAGGAGAAGAGCAAGATAAAAGTATATAAAACATATTAAAAATAACATAAGAAAATTTCCCAATCATGGGAAAGAGATAGTCATTCAGATACAGGATAAAGCAAAGAGACAATACCAATAAAAGGATCTCTCTACCTCATATTATATTTAAAACATTACGCACACACAACAAGAAAAGAATATTAAAAGTCACAAGAGAGAGGTGCCAAATTACACCCAATCCATAAGAATAACAGCAGATTTCTCAAAAGAAACTCTAAACATCAGGAGAACATGGAATGGTGTTCTTCAATACCTGAAGGAAAATAACTATCAAGCTAGATTACTTTATCCAACAAACCTATCCTTCATAATTGAAGGGGAGATAAAAACCTTCCATGATAAACAAAAAATAAATGGAATTGATGTCCATTAAATCAGTACTACAGAAAATCTTCAAGGGAATTCTACACAGAGAACAGGAGGATAAAAAACAACCATGAAAACACAAAAATATGAGAATGAGTAAATAAGTTAATGGGGATTAGGAAAGAATCAAACATAAAAACAACAAAATGACTGTAATTAGTACATTCCTTTCAATAAACAGGTTAATTTGAAAGACACAGACTGGCAGATTCAACTAAAAAATAAGACCCAAGCCTTTATTGCTTATAACAAATGTACCTCACTGGCAAAGACATAAAGCAGACTTAAATCAAAAGGATGGAAGAAGATACTCCAAGTAATCAGAGCCCCACATCAAGCAGGAGTAGCTATATTCATATCCAACAAGGCAGACTTCAAACCAAAATTAATGAGATGAGATAAAGAAGATCACTTCATGTTAAAAATGTTGTATCCCTCAAGAAGGCATAACAATAGTAAACATAGGCACCAAACACCAGCACAACTAGTTTCATAAAAAGAACACTACTGGACATAAAAGCTTAGATAGATCCTAACGCAATGATAGTGGACTTCAGTAAACCACATTCAACAATAGAAAGGGTCATCAGACAAAACAACCAACAAAGATACTTCAGAATAAAGTGACATTATAGATCAAATAGAAATAATAGATAGCTACATAATATTCTACCCAACAGCTTCAGAATACACATTTTTCACAGCAGCACATGGAACTCTCTTCAAAATAATATTTTAGGAAATAAAGAAAGACTTAATGAATACAAGAAAATTGAAGCAATTTCTTATATTTTATCAGATCACAGTTGAATAAAACTAGAAACCAAGAGAAACTATAGAAAATATACAAACATATGGAGACTGATGAGTGTATTTTGAATGACCACTTGGTCATTGAAGAAATTAAAGGGGAAATCAAAACGTTTTAGAAGCAAATAAAAAGGGAAAAACAACATACCACCACATACTGGACTACAATGAAAGAAGTTCTGAGGGGAAGTTTATAGCTTGGAGTGTCTATGTATAAAAAGTTAGAAAGTTCTTAAATAAAGAACCTAAAATTATTCACCTCATGGTCTTAGAAAAACAACAAAAAGACGATCTCAAAAATGGCAAAAAGAAAGAAACAACATTGATATAATAGCTGAAATTAGCAAAATGGAAACTAATTGAACAATTAAAAGGATCAATAAAACTAGGAGTTTGTTCTTTGAAAAAATAAACAAGTTTGACAAACCTTTAGCCAAACAAGCCAAAAGAAAGAGCAAAAATCTAAATTAGTAAAATCAGAGATTAAAAACATGACATTATAACTCAGACTTCTAAAATCCAGAGATCATTAGGGAATATGGTAAAAACTTATTTTTCAATAAATTGGAAACCTTGAAAAATATAAATTTATAAACACATATGATCTACCAATACTGAACCAAGAAGACACAAATAACTTAAACAAATCAATATTGAGCAATGAGATTAGAATGGTAATCAAAAACCTCTAAACAAGGATAAGTCCTAGATCAAATGATTTCACCAGTGAATTTTACCAGCCCTTTAAAGAACTAACATCCATGATACTCAAACTATTACACAAAATGCAAAGGGAAGTCACACTTCCAAACTCATTCTATGAAAACATTATTACCCTGGTATCAAAAATGGATAAGGACGTAACACAAAAAGAAAGCTATAAATCAATTTCCTTGAAGAACATGGATGCAAAAATTCTCAATAAAATACTTGCAAACTGAATTAAACAACACATTAAAAGAACTGTACATCATGATCAAGTTAACTTCACTCCAGGATTGCAAGGATGTTTCAACTAATGCAAATTGATAAATATAATCCAGGACATAACAGAAGAAAGAACAAGAATCATGTAATCATCTCAAAAGACACAGAATCAGCCTTCAACTAAATCTAACATCCCTTCAAGATTTAAAAAAAAAAAAAAACCTGAAGAAACTGGGACTAGAAGTTCCATACCTCAATACAACAAAGTCTATGTACAACAGACCTATTGCCAACATTATACTGAATGGGGTAAAACTGAAAGCAGTTTAGGCATGATACAGGATGCCCAAAATCACCACTCATATTAAACATAGTGTTTTTTTTAAATTTTACCAGAGAAATGTGGCAAGACAAAGAAATAAAAAGGATACAAATAAAATAGGAAGAAGAAAAACTCTTTTTTGCAGATGATAGAATCCTACACTTAAAAAGCACTATAAATTCTAGCGGAAGACTCTTAAATTGGGTACACATTTTCAGCAAAGTAGCAGGATACAAAATCAACATGCAAATAGTTTTTCTATACACCAACAATAAACTCACTTTTCTCAATAGTCTTAGGGGAGAAAACACCTAGGCATGAACATACCCAAAGAGGTTAAAGAACTCTAAGATGAAAACTATAGGACACTGAAGAAAAAAATGTAGAAGACACTGGATGAAAATATTCCATGTTCATGGAACACCAGAATTAATATTGTTAAAATGCTCATACTATCATAAATGATATGAGTTGAATGCAATCCTGATGAAAATTCCAAACACATTATTCAACAAAATGCAAAAATCAATCTTAAAATTCATATGGAAGCACAAAAGGACTCAGAATATCAAACAATCCTGAGCAAAAAGAGCAATGCTGGAAGTATTACAATATCAGATTTCAAACTGTCCAAAAGAGCCATAGTAACAAAAGCAGCATGGTACAGACACAAAAACAGAAACACAGACAAATGGAATAGAATGGAAGATCCAGAAATAAGCCCAAGCAGTTGCTCCCATATGATTCTTAACAGAGGTGACAAAAACATATATTGTAAAAAAGCCTCTTTAATAAGTGGTGCCAGGAAAACTGGATATCCAAATGTAGAAGACTAAAACTGGATTCCCATCTTTCACAAAAATCAACTCTAAATAGATGAAATACCTTAGCGTAAGACCTGAAAGTTTGAAACTGCTAGAGGAACGCATAGGCACTATACTTCAAGCTATTGCCATGGCAAAGGATTTCTGAATCAGAAAATAAGAGCAGAAATTGTGGAATTGTATTAAATTGAAATGCTTCTTCACTGTAAAAGATGCAATCAATAGAGTGAGAGACAGCCTGCAGAATGGGAGAAAATCTTTGCCAGATATTAATTTGACAGGGAATTAATATCCAAAATATGTAAATAATTCAAAGAATTAAACATTAAAAAACCCGAACAATTCAATTAATAAATAGACAAATGAACTGGAGACATTTTCAAATGAAAAGTACAAATAGCCAACAAATACATGAAAAAATGTCCAACGTCCTTAGCCAGCAGAGAAATGTAAGTATTAAAATTCCATATCACCCAGGCAGAATGCCTATGATCAAAAAAATAATAATAATAAATGCTGGTGAGGATAAGGGGGAAACGGGTCTCTTCTTTACTCCTGATAAGAATGTAAATTAGTTTAGCCACTGCGGAAATCAGTACAGAGGTTCCTCAAAAAAAAAAAAAAAATCAAACTGCCAAATGATCCAGCTATTCCACTTCTAGGTACATACCCAAAAGAATCAAAGTTAGCTTACTATAAAGATACCCATTCACCTGTATCTATCATGGCACTATTTACAATAGACAAATTATGGAATGAGCCTAGGTGCCCATCAACAGATGAGTGGATAAAGAAAATGTGTATATACTCAATGGATTTTTACTCAGTCATCAACAAGAATGAAATTATGTCATTTGTTGGAAAATTAATGGAACTGGAGATTATGATGTGAAGTGAAATAAGCCAGTCACACACAAAGACAAGTATCACATGTTTACTCTCATTTGTGGAAGCTAGGGGGAAGAGAAGAAACAAGGTCATGAAAATAAAAGTGGATACTCAGGAGGAAGGAGGGAATAGGAAAGCGGGAGGTAAGAGGATGGGATGAAAGAGTGATAAAGAAGTGAATATGATCAAAGTACGTTATATGCATGTATGCAAATATCATGATGAAAGCCTTACAATGTATAATTTAATATTCAGCAATAAAAAAATATATGGACTAATTCCTGGTGTTATATTTTGCTATTTGTTTCAAAAATTCTATGTTCTTTTCTGTCTCTCTTGTTTACCTCTGAGTTTTTCCAGTTTACTGAGTTAATAATATTTGATTCTTTCCCAATTCTGATTGTCTATCTATTCCATGAAATTAATTCTTTGTTGATCTCTTATAATAGTGAATGCCTTTCTTCCTTATCAATATGTAGTATACCTTTATCTTCTGTAATCCTGATGTAATGATGATGCATTGCTTTAGTCATGCTTATTTTGGAAGGTCTTTACTTCTCAATCAATTTTAAAAGATAATTTTGCTGGATATATAATCTTGGTTGAAAGATATTAACTCTCATGTCTTAATATTTATTATTCCATGCTTTCATGGATTTGGGGGGTTTCTTCCAAGAGATCTGATATAATTCTGATGAGTTCACCTTTGTAAGTTATCATTTTTCTGTTGCAGCATTCAGCATTCTTTGTTCTATACTATTGACATTTAACTATAACACAGACAGGTTTTCTGGTCATGTCTACTTGTGCTTCTAAATTTTTCTTGATCTTTGATGCTCATATCTCTCCCTAGATTTTGGAAATTTTCTGCTATTATTTTACTGAGTAGGTTTTATATGCCTTTTTCCAAATTTCAACACCCTCTTCTACACCAAAGATTTGTAAATTTGGTATCTTATGTCCCAGAGGTCATGGAAATTATGGCTTTAATTTCTTAGTTTTTTTTATTATTATCTGAATGCAATAATTCATTAACACTGTCTTCAAGCCCTGATATTTCTTCTTTTTTGATCTGGCCTATTGGGGATGTTTTCTGCTGAATTTTTAAACCTTTGACTTATTGAGCTTTTCATCTCTAATTTTATGTTTTCTTTTTCTGAATCTCTATCTCTTTGCTGAATTTCTCATCAGAATCCTGTATTGTCTTCCTAACTTCATTCAGTTATTAATTTGAATTCTCTTTGAAGTCATTGGTCATTTTTAAAATTAGACTTTTTAATTCTTCATTCAATATTTCATCTGCTTTGATATCTTTGGTTTGGCTATTGAAGAGTTATGAACTTTAAGAGGGGGTAATGCACCTTTCTTTTTCATATTTGTTGTGTTTCTGTGTTGGGATTTGTGTATCTGTTCAGATGGATATCTCTTCCACTTTTATTGAGGGCTTTCTTGAGAACAGTCTTCTCTTAAGGGCCTAATCCCCAATATGACTCAAGAGGAGAAAAACAAACTGCAATAACATCAATACAGAGGCCAACCAGACACATTGCTACAGTATAAAACACAAATATCCACCACATCTGTAGTAACAACAGAAAAGAAAAGGCAAAGATAGTTTTGTTAAACTGTTATTTTTCTTCAGTACTGTGGAGTACTTACCTGTGGATAAGTAGAAGGTGTCTCTAATTTGACATTTTCTGAGTTTTCAAAGACCTCACTTTTAAAATTTTATGTTTAACAAGCACCTGACGTCATGTCCTTTGAAGGGAGGCATCAGTACTTATGAGATAAGCAATGGGGCATTTCACTGTGGAAAGGATTCTTGGAAATCCTGAAAACAAAAAAAAAAATATCACAAGTCACATACTCAGGGTTGAACAGGAGGCAAGGTTCATAAGCCAGAGAAGGGTGTTTCCAAAAACTTAATAGGAGGAACTGGAGATCACCATGTTGAGTAAGATATGCCAAGTTTAAAAAGTCAAATATCACATGTTCTCATTTTGTGGAAACAATACCTAAAATCATGAAGAAGAAGAAGAAGAAGAAGAAGAAGAAGAAGAAGAAGAAGAAGAAGAAGAAGAAGAAGAAGAAGAAGAAGAAGAAGAAGAAGGAGAAGAAGAAGAAGGAGAAGAAGAAGAAGGACGAGGAGGAGGAGGAGGAAGAGAAGGAGGAGGAGGAGGAGGAGGAGGAGGAGGAGGAGGAGGAGGAGAAGAAGAAGAAGAAGAAGAAGAAGAAGAAGAAGAAGAAGAAGAAGAAGAAGAAGAAGAAGAAGAAGAAGAAGAAATAATGAATTTGAAAGGAGGATGGTCTGAGGGGAGAATCAGTGGGAGATAGAAAGGGAAGATAGCATAATGAAACCCACCAAACAATGTATATAAAGGGGAGAATGAAGGATGAGGGAATGGGAATATAATGGAGGGGGTGAACTTGTTCAAAGTATACCGTTCAGAATCATCACAATTAAGCTCCAATGTATTATTAATACATACAAATTAAAATATTTTTAAAGGATAGAGAGAATTGGGAATCTTAGTTGGCACTTGATTATTAAACCTCAAAATTTCTCTTTATATGGTATTCTTCATCTTCACTTTGGAGTGACCACTTCTACTCAGTGGCCTACCTTAAAGCATTAGGTTTCAGACGTTTTTGACTACAACTCCATTCATGGCAGGCAGAGAATGAGGCAGGGTCAGTCCTGCTATACTTCAAAGAAATTCTAGGATGACAAATTGCTCAATACTTGGGGGCACTGATATTTGTTGAAGCAAATATTTTTACTGTTTTTGATAGATTGCCACATAGGAGATTCCCATTTTAAAAGGTAACAGGAGGGCTAGAAATAAATATTGTGCCCAATTTCAAAGACAAAGACAAAGGAGTACTATACAAGTAAGATCTGGGAAAAGTGACCTGAACAAGTATGATGAAGGATATAGGAAATGTTACTTTTATAGGAGATGATATTGTCTAAAGCTGTTTTTTAAGTACCCTATGTAGCTGAATGTGAAGAAAATATGCAAGAAAGAAAGGAGAAAAATAGAGGAGATGAACCAATTCAGGTTATAATACATATACACATGGAAATGTCACAAGGAAAATAAATAGCGATTTAAAATGAACAAAAGTGTCTTTTTTTTTTACAAAATAGGAGTACAGGAGAGCAGATCCTGTCTAGGAGTTGGTACCAGTGGAAGGGGGGGAGGATGAATATTGTGCAAATATTGTGTACACATGTATGTAAATGGAAAAATGAGACCTGTTCAAACTATACCAGGAATGTGGAAAGGGAGGAAAAAGGGGAATGATGGAGGGGGTACATTCAACTAAGATATATTTGATATATTATAAGAATTTTGTAAATGTCACAATGTACCCCCAGCACAGCAATAAAAAGTTGAGTGGTTAAATTAAGGTGTCTTATTTTTATTCCAGAACATATGAGAAGCAACAGAAGGATTTTAATCTCTGAAGTGGCATTATCAGATGGGTAGGATATAAATTATCAGGAATGAAATAAACTAAAATAAGTTTTACTTCTGTAAAACAAATACACTAAAAGCTATTCTTATTTAAATAGTTATAATCCAAACGTAAGCAAATAACCAATCAAAAAGTATATATTGTGTAGGTACTCAGCCAGACATTTTACTTACTCAGATGGAATGCAATACCATCCATTAGATCATATATTAATATCAAAGGGAATGTAATATCATTGTTATATCAGAACTTTATTATTCGCATTATATCTATTTTCTGCCTTTCTCCTTTAGTAATAGTCTTCATTAATGAGATCAAAATCCCTCATGAATTGTCCTAATGTTCCAAAACAATATTGTGGTCCATGATTTGTCTATTACACTCAAGGTCAAAAAATAATGAAAAAAACTTATCCAGATTGTTTCTTGAAACAGTCTGAGAGGTTCTGTCTGAATGAGTAAATCCTACTGTTCCTCTCCACCTCCACGCTCCTGGCGGATGGACACACACAGGACAGGAACATCTAGCAGTTGCCATGTCCTTTCTTATTGCCCCAGGAGTCAGGCAGTTGAAAAGACAAAGAAGAATCAATTTCTAGGTTTCGAGGCACAGTAACTCTTTCTTATAATGTGGTGCAATGAATGTCGATGCCTGAACAATTGGATTAGCTATTCCTCTCCTCATAGGAAGAAACAGGCAGAGAGGTGGAGATAAAGCAGAAGTCCTCTTTTGTATGCTTTATTTGAGGCACGGAATATCCAGGATCCCTTTTTAGTGAAAATGTGAAAAGTGGGGCGACATATCCCTCCATTTACTAGTGGTTAGCTCCAGTAAGTTTTTTGATTATATTTTAGAGGAAAAATAATAACCAGCAAATCTAAATGCTTGTGTGAGATTGTTGAATTATGTCAAAATAGAGAGTTGTACAATATGTAATAAATCCTGGACTATTTATGGTGAACTTAAAAAAAAAAAACTAACATAAAAAAAGGGCCAAAGATAACCAGATTCGTAAATACCATGAAAAAACATTAAGAGCCTCCGTTTCACTCATGTGTTTTCCCAAATCATCAGAAAATGCATTTTCTAGTGAAATATTTATTTTAGAAAATGAAAAAAATCAAAAAAATAATTTATAAATATTTTATCTTTTAAAATATGAATATATAGTACTTTAGACTTGACCAAGTAAAAAGTAGATGATCCTTAGATACAAGAGGGAGGCATGCACACATAATTACTTAAATAATTCAGCTGTAAGCTACTTTTTATTTAAGAACTATTTGGGTAATTGAATAATCATGATTATAATTATTTTAGTTTTCCAGTTAGCCATATATGAATGGTCCTCCTGATAAAATGAGTTTGCCTTACAGAAAATAATTCATGAGTTACCACTGAAATACATCTACCCTTCCTCCTTTAAGTAATAACACACGTTCATAAAGCTGACTAAAAAGAGGAGCAGAGTCTAGGGTATTAAAACAACATTATAGGCCACCTGAGTTAAATTGCCCCCAATAAAGGAAACAAACTGGATTGTATGAGGGCCAGATGTTCATGCTACATTTTAACCTTTAAAATATGGTCTTTTTGAATAATATATAAGGAGTGGGCCTGCTTGTGAAAATTCATAAGAGAAGTTTGTCAATGATGAGACATTTCCCCCTAAATTCTATTCTATGCTTTCATTCATGGTAAATTAAATTGCTCAAATATTTTGGTCACTTCCTGTTCAATTTATTCAAATACATTTGGTCATAATTTAAACATACTTATTTCTCAGTGACCAATCCAGTTTTAATTTCTGTAGATACTGTTCATATGCTGTCAACTCTAAAACACGCATTCCCAACCCTGATCTTTCTCCTGAACTTCAGAATCACAAATACACTAGCTCTTATTTCAGCATCTCTTCATGGTTGACTTGCAGACATTTCAAACACAGTGCCTTTCCTTCACAAGCTAGTTCTACCTTCAGCCATATGCAAATCTGTTGATAAAACTCTATCCTTCTAGTGGCTGAGACTAAAACCCAAGCGTTGCCCTTGTCTACTCTTTTTATTTTACATGTCACCTTCAATCAATTAGGAAAGACTATTGGTTCCTCTTCCAAAATATATATAGGATCTGACCACTTCTTTCATCACCACCATTGTCACCCACATCCAAGCTATCATAATCTCTTGCCTGCATTACTAAAAGAGCCTTGCACTTGGTCTTCAGATCACCAGCTGTATTTCCCTGTATCAGAATAAAATCTAAAGTCCTTAAAATAGGCTTTAAACTATCTGGCTCTTTATCACTATTCTGGGCTACTCTCAAACTACTCTTCAGTCCTCTTGATCCATTCTGATAACACTGACCTTACTGCTGTTCCTAACACATCCTTCCTGTCCAAGGGTTTTTGCTTTGGCAGTTCTCTATGTTTGGCATGCTTTCCCCCAGGTATCCTGTTTGCTAGCTACCTCACTCACCTCCTTTGCAGCTTGGTTAAGCATCATTTTTCAATAATAATCCTAAACTCATAATCTATCCAACATTCCCCTCCCAGCACTGGTGGTCCCCAATTACTATTCTTTTTTTTTTCTTTTGTTCTTCTCCTTTTGAATAGTCCTAATCATCTTTTAAAATGCTTATTATCTACTTTTGTTCTTTATTTTCTGTCTCTTTGGTTCATTTTGTGTCTCAAGCACCAAGAACAGTTCCTAGCACATAATAATCACTTTTTGAATCAACTTAAAGGCCTGACATTGATTATAGATGTATCATTATTTAGTTGAGAAGAAAAAATGTTTTTCTCTTCCATTGACTAAACGGATGAAAATGTTGCCACTTTAACATAACTGTTAAAAGTCTTAATGCTTACCCACCCCAAGACATTTGTACACTTTCACAAACTCATTACCAAATAAACAAAAGAAGGTGAATAAAAAGGAAGTCTGTATCCCTAACTCTAGGAGCTTCTGTGAGATGCTCTGTGCATGAATTTATCATTGTACTTAATACACTAAATTATAATTTTTTGTTTATACATCATTTTCCCCAGTGATGGCTCCAGAGAGCCTAGAATATAACATAGCCAGAGAGTGTTTTGTTTATTTTTTATCTCTAGTATCTGACACATTTTCTAATAATAGTGGTGATATTCAATAAAAGCTCTTTCTAAGTAATGGTTGAACTGATAATTAATTAAAGGCAGAATGAAAGAGAGAAAAAAGCATAACATTTAAGCCAAAGTATATAACATTTGAATCCTTTCCTGCTCATAATATAAAATTTGTAAAATTATTTAATCTCTCTTTCTCAGTTTCTTCATCTGTAAACAGAAGATAATTTCTGTTTCTGAAGAGTAAAGTAGATAGCATGTACAATGTACTTAATAGGATGCCTAGAATATAACATTCAATAAATGAGAAATGCATAGCATTTGTGCTATATATAATAACTTTCATAGGGTGTACATTTGTGTATATGGTGCCCACGGGTGTCAATCTAGCTCTCCATTCCTTGCTCAGAGGCAGTCGTTTTTATTGGTCCAGGACCACTAGTGAGCATGGCTACCGTGAATTAGGGTCTTTTCTTCTTCTGTCTTCCATTCTATGTGTCAAATTGGGTAAACTACCATTTCTTTGATTTCATATACCTCACTGATGAACACAGAGAGAGAGAGAGAAAATCACAAGATGAAATCCCACTGTAATGTAAACTCCATGAGGGTAACATTTTTTTGTTGCTTTAAGAAATCTGCTGCATTCCTAATGCCAAAAATAATGCTCAGTAAATATAAATAAATGTCTAATGAATTTTCTTTCAGGTACAAGATAAGCAGAAGAAAATGGTGAAATTAAGGCCACACATCTTACCCTGCTTTATCTCAGCTCCTACATGAGAAATTCTCAGCATTGTCCCCAATAACATGTAGTGGGTATTTTGATTTCTATGAACTTTACTTCTTGATGGTATAGTTCCCTTAAAAGCTTTCAGAAAGAAGGAGTTATCAGCAGAGAAGCATTTGGAAACCCTGACTTGAAGATTTATTATATCAGATACATTCTGTCTTAGTTCTTACAATAAAAGACAAAGCCTACTTGACAGATATAAAGAAGACCTGAATAAATGGATATAAACTATGCTTGGAATTTTAAAAATCTCAATATTTAAAAAATATAACATCTCCCCCAGAAATATCTATGAATTCAATGACATTATAATTAAAATTTCAATGGAATTTGATTTGTGGAAATAAAAATGAACAACTTATTAAAATTTGATAAGCTAAATAAAGTTTTCTTGGACAAGTAAATGTATAAGAATACCAATGGAAAAATTCAAAGTTCAATACAAAAGGAGGAGCTTATGATGTCAGGTATCAAAATGTACTTTTAAGCTATAAAAATAAAACTGGCACAGCAATGAAATAAGCAAACAAAACAATGAGGCCAACTACAAAATTTGGAAACAGATAAGATATTTAGAGAGAAATTTAGCATGTGTTAAGTATGTGAAAGAGATGGTATTTAATATATTTGGGGGAATTTTGTTTCAAGTTCATTCACAGAAAAATAATATCGCTATATTGTTTAAACTATGTATAAAAATAAATCATGTTGAATAAATAATGCAAGTATAAAACAAAATTATAAAAGTATTAGAAAATAGAGTATATTTTAATAAACTTGAAGTGAGTCTGTTCCAAGGCCGTACATAATGCCACTTCTCATCTAGAGTACTAGAATTACTTCCTAATAGATCAAACCATGTCAGTTTTTGTCTTCTGAACTGTTTTTCACCAGATTGATATATTGAAATGTACAAATGATGTCTTCCCTTCACCCACCCCAATTAAAGCATTCTTCCCTTCACCCACCCCAATTAAAGCATTTTTGTCATCTCTCCATTGCTCTAAAGACAAAGACAGTAAAAGTATCATGAAGGATGTAGAAGGATGAGAAAAGGTGCAGAAGTTGAACTGAACAGTCAATTCATCCACTTCATAGGTTTGCTGAGTCTAGACCTTCAGTTCAATCATCTTCTTTGCATTTGCCCTTTTGAATCTCACCAGCAGAGCATGAGACTCCAAATATAAGGATTCCTGCAAGCATGCCACAAAAAATGTCTTCAAGATATTCAGATGGCACTAACATTCTGACAGATAAAAATTAGATGGCAGAGAGGCCACTGTGATATCCTGGGAAGCAAGGTCTAATTTCCAGCATGTTATGTGGTCAACCAAAAATTCTGTTTTCAGTAACAAAATGTAATCATTTCCCCTGTCTGTGCATGTGCTATTTTCCTATTGCATCATCTCTGTGGGAGCATAATACCTTAAAGGAAAGTTCCAAACACATCTGACTTCATCCAGGTGATGAAGCTAAAGAGTACAAAGAAAACTAAATAACTAAAGCTTTGGAAAATATTCTTTGTACGATTTCTTGACTTCTGGCAGAGAGTGAAGTGAAGCATCAAAGAAAAAAAAAATAAGAATCACTTCCCAGTCTGGCAATGAAGTCAGGTGCAGACACAGGGAAGACAACTTGGAGAAACCCCAGCAGCTCTGCGCTCAGGATACCGCAGGGCCTCCAGGTGAACAGCAGTGAAGGACAGCTTTTAACTCAACTAGGCTTTGAAAGCGCCTCAAAGATTATGGTCTTGAGAATTCAGGGTAAATCCCTGGGCCATGCTGGTACTAAAACCAGATGCAAACCAGGAGAAGGACCTGCTAAAAACACTTTGAGAGTGGTGGCCTTGCAGAGAGGTCGCCATGAGGGAACTTTCCATTTTACTTGTCTGTCTTTTAATTTCAGTCCTGTCCTCAACCATGATCCTGTTACACCACACCTGTTCTTTTTTTCCTTTATTGTTGTGGGTGGGGGTAAGCTATGACATTTATGAAGGTTCTTACAATGTATTAAATATATTATACGTGACTCTACCCACTGCACTGCTCTCCTTTATCACTTCCCCATTCCCGGAATATTTTCAACAGCTATCATTTTTGCATTGCATTTACATACATATGTATGTAAATTTTTGGACTATATTCACCCTCCTATCCCCTTTTCCCAACATCTCCCCCATCCCACTGTTACCATCCCCACCACCACCACCATCACTCCAGAGCAGGACCTGTTCTGCCTGTCTTTGAAAGGCAAAAAGTTTTGAAAAGTAGATGGTTTTGTGGGATTATGTTTCATGTGGGAAGAAAGGATTTCCTTACTTGTAACTATTTATGTATACATGTATGTATCTATTTATTTTATTGTTGTGCTGGGGTACATTGTGGCATTTATAAAAATCCTTACAAATTATCAAATATACTTGAATTCAAAAGAATTTATCCAAATAATTAATGCTCTACAACTACCTCCCACCAGGCCCTAAAAGCCTTTTTAGTTATCTTTTTATTTTTTCAGCATGTATTATTTGTACGTAGTAAGGGGTTAATCAGGATATTTCTGTATATGCATACAATGTACATTGGCCATATTCACCTCTCCATTGCTCTCTCTTATCCCTCTCCAACATCCCCATTTTCCCTTTCACTTCCAACCCTCTTTTAGTTCCTTCTTCTATTTTTATGATCTTGTGTTTGTTTCCCCCATAATTTTCATGAATGAGAGAAAACATATGATACATGTCTTTGTGGGACTGACTTATTTCACTTAATATCATGATCTCCAATTTCAAGAATTTGTCAAGAATCTGATGGCAATACCTCCTTCAACTTATTTCTGAAACTTCTCTTCTGTTCCATTGGCCCATGTGTTTACCAGTACCATGCTGTTTTTGTCACTAGCTATGTAGTAAAGTTTGAAATCAGGTATTGTGATACCTCCAACATTTATTTTTATGTTTAGGACTGTTTTGGCTATGATTTTGTGATTCTGTATGAATTTTGGGACTGTTCTCCTTATTACTCTGAAGAATGTCCCTGGACTTCTGATGGGGAATGTATTGAATTTGTACCCTGCTACTTGGTTGAAAGTGTATATTTAAGTATAGTATCATATTGTTTTGCAAATTTGAGTAATTTGACTTTTTCCTTTCTTCTTTGTATCCCTTTTATTTCTTTCTCTTGGTTTACTGCTCTGGGTAAAAATTCAAGCACTTACTGAGTAAGAGTGGTATGAGTGGACCCCATTGTCTTGTTCCTGATTTTAGAGGAAATGATATTCCCTAGTTATTATAATTCTGCCTATACTTCTGTCATACATAGCCTTTATTAAGTTTAAGCATGAAACTTCTATTCTTGATTTCTTTAGGGTTTTTAATCATGACCGGTGTTGCATTTTGTCAAACTAGTTCTGCATCTATTGAGATATTATGCGATTCTTGTTTTTGCTTCTGTTTATATACTGTGTTACATTTATTGATTTGCCTATGTTGAAACTTCTTTGAACTCCTAGAATGAAGCCAACTTAACCATGATGTATGATCTTTTAAATGTGATGTTGAATTCAGTTTGCAAGTATTTTATAGTTCATCAAGGAAATTGGCCTATACTTTTACTTTCCTGTTGTGTCCTTATCTGGTTTTTATATTAGTATAATACTGTTTTCACAGAATGAGTTTGGAAATGCCAGTTCCCTTTGTATTATATGTGATAGTCTGTGGTGCATTGATGTTAGTTTCTTTTAAATATCTGGTAGAAATCATCAGTGAATACATCCAGGTCTGGGATTTTCTTTCTTGAGATGTTTTATCTTGCCATTTCAATCTCATTACTTGTTATTCATATGTTCATGTTATTTTTATCTTCAGTTTTGGTATGTCATCATACATGTCTAGTAGTTTATCCATTTCCAATTTATTGAATTATAAGTTTTCAAAATATTCTCTTATGATTCTCTGGATTTCAATGGTATCTATTGTAATGTCACCTTTTTGTTCTCTAATTTTATTAGTATGCATCTTCTCTTTATTTCTTGGATCGTTAAACCAAACTGGTTTATTCTTTCAAAGAACCAACACTTGATCTCATCTATACTTTGTATTATTCTTTTAGTTTTCATTTTGTTAATTTTGGCTCTGATCTTTACCAGTTTTTTCCTTCTCCTAAATTTGGGATTGTCTTGTTCTTGTTTTTCCAAGAGGTATATCATTAGATATTTACCTGAGATCTCTCTGACTTTTTAATGTAGGCACTCATAGCTATAAACTTCTCTTAAGCATTTATTGTGTTCCATGAGTTCTAGTATGTTGTGTTTTCATTTTCATTTGCTTCAAGTCTTTTTTATTTCCACCCTAATTTCTTTAATTACCTACTAGCCATTCCAAGTGTTTTCAGTCTCTATGTGTTTGTGTAATTTCTGTAGTTTCTCTTACTGTTGATTTCTAGTTTTATTCCATTGTGATGTGACAAAATATCAGAAGTTATTTACATTTTCTTGTATTTGTTAGGACTTTCTTTGTATGCCAAAATATGGTCTATTTTTGAGAAGGTTCATGGACTCCTGGGAAGAATGTGTATTTTCAGGTGTTGGGAAGAATAATCTGCAGATGTCTGTTAATTCCATTTGATCTACAGCATTTGAAGTTTCTTTCTTGATTTGGTCATTGGTGAAAGTGTGGTATTAAAAGTCACTCACTATCATTGTGTTAGGATTTTATGTCCAGTAACTGTGTTTGTTTTATGAAATTAGGTAAGCTGACATTTGATATATATACCTGACATAATGATATATATCATTATGATATATATCACCTGATATATAGAGAGATGTATGTTTACATTTGTTATATCATCTTAATAGATTATTACCTGTATCAATGTGATCTTGTCTCTTCTGACTAATTTTGTTGTGAAATCAGCTTTATCATATATATAAGAATATAGCTATTCTTAGAGGCTGATGTTTTCCAGCAAGAAGTAACCCCAGGGCTTGGAAGAGGGGAGAGGTGGAATGCTCTCTGTCACCCACTTTTGTCCTTCTGGGACTTCCTGCTCATCAAAGAGCCCAGTGGGTTCAGACACCCCACCAGACTTGGACAGCAGTTCTAGAAAACAGATTGGTTGGGATACCATCAAGGTGGGAGGGGTTCGCCTAGAGAAGTGGGTGTGCTTTTTTCCGGTTTCCCAGGCAAACCCAGCCTGCAGTTTCCTTAATTCTTAACCTTGGTACTTCCTTAACCACCTCCCCTCCCCTTTCTTTTCCCCTTCCCTGCTTTCTACTTTGGGTGCCCCTTGTGTTTGGAGGTTTGACTGGAGTCCTGCATTTCAGGGCCTGCTCCATCCATCACTCCAAGGCCCTGCTCCCCATCCCCATTCTGGCCCTGTGTCTCCTCTCAGAGAATCAATCCCTGCCGTTCCAAGGGGCACTTAGTGCAACATTCCATAACTCAGCTACTTGTCCCTGTCCCCTCCTCCTTGGAACTTGAGCAGGTCTCTGGAAGCCATTTGTAAAAACAATTTTTTTTAAAATACCACTTAGCTTTCTGAAATTCCAGTTACTTGGAGCATCCTCTGCTGGGTCTTGCGGTGTGCAGGTGGATCGGCCATCTGATGGGCCATCTCTTTCTGCCCAAGGTGGGGGGATTCCAACCACCTTCAGGGAAGGGGAGCCTGATTCTTCTAGTTTTCCCTTTTTTCTTTTTTAAAGAAAGCTATTTAATTTTTTAATTTATTTTTGGTTGGTTTTTGCACAACGAAGTTTCAGCTTCTCAACCTTTCCTGCCCAAGGCTGCGGACACAGACTAGCCTTGATCTGCAGTCATTCTCCTGGTCTCCCTGGTCCCTCCTTCCCGCTTTACTCTCTGACCCCTGCAGGCTCCTGGGTCTGTCCATTTGTTACCGTGCTGTGCTGGGGATTGGCGCCGAGGTGGCGTGAGATTCCACTTGTGTAGAACTTTGTTGAGTAAAGATCAGTTTCTTGTGGAAAAAAAAAAAAAGAATATAGCTACTCTTGACTGCTTTTTTATTCCATTGGTTTATAATAGCTTTTTCCATCTTTTCACTTTAACACTGTGTTTTCTTTTGCCATTGAGGTGTATTTCTTGTAGGCAACAAAAAATTGGTCCTTGTATTTTAATCCAATATACAGTATGTGTCTTTTAATTGGAGAATTGAGACCATTAGTCTTCAGAGTTATTGTTAAAAGATATAAACTAATTCCTGTGACTTTGTTGTTTTGCAGTGTTTGATTCTTTCCTAATGCTCTGTTGTTTATCTATTTATCTAATTGTATTTATTCTTTCCCAGGTTCTAATGGTTCTGTTTATCTTCCTATCCTGTATATAGGATTCCCTTAAATATCTTCTGCAGAGCTGGCTTAATGATCATGAATTCCTTTGGTTTTTATCATGAAAGGCTTTTATTTCTCCTTCAATCATGAAAGACAGGTTTTCTGAATGCTGTAATCTAGGTTGGCAGTTATTTTCTTTCAGGTTTTAAAATATATCATTCTATGCCTTCCTGGCTTTTAGAGTTTCTATTGAGAAATCTGCTATTATTCTGATGAGTGGGGTTTGCCTTTGTATGTGACTTAGCATTTCTCTTTTACAGATTTGAGTATTCTTTTCTTCTTGTGTGTACTTAATATTTTAACTATAATATCATGGGGAGAGGTTGGTTTCTGGTCTTGTCTGTTTGGTCTGCTAAAATCCTGAAACCTGAAAGACCATCTCTTTTCCAAGATTTGGAAAAATTTTCTGCTACTATTTTCTTTTCTATGCTTTTAGTTTGTACCTCTTCTCCTTTTTCTATACCTATGATTTATTGTTTTGGTTTTTTAATGGTATCTTAGAGGAGTTTACATTCTGTTCATACTTTTTTATGTACTTTTATTTATTACTATATGAAAGTTCTAACTCATCTATGTTGTCTCCACTCTGCCTTCAAGTCTATCCTCTACTTGATCCAGTCTACTGATGAGGCTTTGTACTGCATTCTTATTTGACCTATTAAGCTTTTCATTTCCAGAATTTCAAGTTGACATTTTTTAGAATTTCTATACTTTATTGATTCCTCTTTCATATCTTGCATTCTTTTCCTTATTTTAAATCAGGTGTTTACTGCATTTTCTTTTAATTCATTCAAATGTTTATTTGTGTCCTATTTGATTCCATTCATCACTCTTATAATTATTGTTTTGAATTCTTTGTTCTGAGACTTCATCCACTTCATTATCATCTACTTTACTATTATGGAATTGCTGATTTTTAGAGGAGTAATGTTGCCTGTATTTTCATATTAATTGTTTTTTCTACATGATATTTATGTGTCTAGGCCAGACACATAAATGATATTTGGAGGTTTTAATCTGTATTCCTTTAGTAGAAATATTCATAATGTTCAGATAGGACTGGATAGTAGAAGGTTGAAATCTAGTTTTTCACCATTGAACTTGGTGTGTAGCTCAGTAGACAATTTCCCAACATGCTCATGATGCTGGGCCTGATTTCCAACAATATTCAGAGATGAGTAAACTACCTGCAAAGGCAACCATAATTGTTAGGTAGACCTACTGTGGAAATACAGCAATAACTAATTCAAAGCCATTGCCACCACACCTTAGAGAAATTTACTATTAAATTAGTTAGAAAATCCTAGTTAAAAAGTATAAGAATGGAAAGAAAATAAGAGGAATAGGATTAGTGACTGTTACAAGAAATATGGAGACATAAAAATGGAAAGAACAGAGAGAGAAGTAAGTAACAGCAAAGGATGACAAAGAAGAAGGAAATGGATAAATAGAATCCACCTAAAGGTAAAGTGGGAAAAAGAAAAGAATACAGAAATCATATTAATAGTAAAACCAGGAAATAAACAACCAACCAAAAACAATGTCAATAAAGAAATATTGTAAAAGAAAGAATACAGAACAAAAAATAAGAGAGAAAAAAACCTGTTCTATCTGAAGGCAGAAAAAGCATAAGAATTGGAGGATGTAGAAAAGAGATAAAAGAAGAAGAGATGATTAAAAGCTGAATATTAAAGGGTGGATGCAGTGGCTCATGTCTACAAGATACTGAGGTTTAACAAAACATGGTCCTTTCCTTCAAGAAACCCAAATTAATAAATAAATTTTATTATAAATAAATAAGTATAACCTAAAGTCCAATTAAATTAATAATTGTTATTCACTTCCCAAGCAAAGTTCTTGGTATTGAAAATTTAAAAGCTCTAATTTCTAGCTTAGAGAGCCAGGAAAACATAAACAAATGTGTATTTAAACTGACTTTTTAAAGATAAGCAAGAGTTTGATGGACTGATAATGGAATTCCAAAGTAAGCAAAGAGCATAGGCAAATGCACAAGGGTGCAATGTGTTTGAAAAATAACTTAGTCCAGTGAGATTGAATTTAAGCATACACTGAGGGATTTAATAGGAAGTTAGAGCAGAATAAAAGGACAGAGGATGAACTGACATTACAAAGCATTCTCTTCTTACATTACAAAACTGAATAATTGTGTCAGCACAAATCATACTATGTTATAAACTAATAATCAAAAATAATACCAGAAGGAGCTTCCAAAGGTGGTGGATTAGAGACATCTGGGACTCCCCTATATTTCCATGAGTCTGAAACAAGACATCAGGTGTATGGCTGCAAAGAGAAATGAGTGTGATGGAGAAGGGGATTGCAACAGTAAACAATAGACAGTTAGAGACCAGTGAAATCCAGGAATACTGAAGTGTAGATTTGTCAATGGACCCAGACACCAAGCATTAGGCAGAAAATGTGGAAGGGGCAGAATCCTCCTCATCAGAGATTTAAACAAAAGACAAAATGAAAGACCCAGTGAGTAACACAGATGAATAAGTTGGCATTCTGCAAAAATACAGTTTATGATGGGAATCTGTGATGTTCACAGCAAGAAGATGTGAACATATCTTCTAGCCCATATTTTCTAGCTTGCTCACTGGTGAGACCTATAAGAGAGGTCTCACCATCAAACCATTCGGCTGGGAGTACAGAAACTCATGAATTTTTACATCTCCAATCCAAAGGCCTTTCCACTGTCTAAGTGAACAACCACCCTGAGACTCACTGTGGACCCAAAAAACTGGTTGTGATTTGATTCTTGTGAGTGTCACTGAACAAGGAAAAGGACAGTGCATATATTTGCAAAACTGCAGCCCCACCTCTGGGAATATGGACTGGGTGGGAAGGGCTGGAACAGAAACTAGCATGATTGGAGCACCCAGGTTCTCTTAGTGTCTGTGTCTGCCCCCTCCATTCAGATTGCTTTGATTTGACTGCTTTCTACTCTCTTAGAAATATCTCTCAGAGATATTGGTGGAAACACAGCCCATGCTAGTACATTCCCCATGTCCATGCATGCTCTGGTAAAGCATCTCTGGTGTGAGGGAGCATCCAGCCCAGGGGTCCACATGCTTAGCTGGTGGAAGCAGCTTAAGGGAAGTCTCTACACTCTCTGCATTGCCAAGTCTGAGTACAGAGAACAGTGGCAGAAATTTAGCCCATAGTAGTGGCATAAATTCCTGAGGGAAAAGCAGGGCAGAGTTCAAAGTTCAACTTCCAAACAGCCCTTTCTGGCCTGACATTTTGACCTTAGAGAAAAAATGACTCACTGTACCTCAACAACCCCAACAAGTAAACAAGCCTGGGAAGAATGTGAAGCATAGCCATTCCTTTCCTCAGTGAGGAAAAAATATTGACCAGTCCTTTATTTTTCATTGCTTTATTTTGTTTTGCAATTGTTTTATTTTGTTCTCCATCACTATTATTCCTCATGCCTTCATACCATATAATTTTCTTCTCTTTTCTATCTTCTTATACTCACTTTTTTCTTTCTCTGCCATATTATTTAATTATTAATACTTTTACCTTTACTAATTTATCCTGTAATATCTTAGGTCCTTTTTGTTCTGCCTTTATTGGATATATAGGTGTTGTTCCCAAATCTTTTTTTACTATATTTGAAAATCTGTTTGGTTTGTGTGTGTGTGTGTTGCTGTTGTTGATGTTATTGTTACTGTGGTCTTCTCTCTCTCCTCTGAGTGGTATTGGGGAATTGAGATACCAACAGATGGCTGACCACTAAAAGACCCCATATAAAATAAGAAGTATCTATCCCACCAGTTGTGCAAATCAAAATGAAGAAACACAAGAAATATTAAAAAGTAAGGTAATATTGCTCCTCCAAAAGTTTATAACTTTTTGATAATTAAATCCAAAGATATTGAAATAGTTGGAGGCCAAAGAATTTAAGTCTATTTTAATAAATGATCAATGACCTCAAAGATGAGAAATTAGACAGATAAATAAAGAAGTCAGCTAAAGAACTGGATGAGAAATTCACAGAAGAAATAAAAGATTCTGAAAAAAACTGGAAATCTTGATAGTGTAAAACTCATAAATTAAATTTTAAAATGCAGTGGAAATAGACTAGACTTGGCTGACCAAAGAATATCAGGGATTGAAGACAAAGTTGAGGAAATATCACATCTGGACAGCACAAAAGGAAAAATGACAACTGTGATCACAATCTTCAAGAATTCTGGAACACTATTAAGAGAACAAACCCAAGAATCTTTGTGTTGAATAAGGGTCTGAGACACAAACGCAAGGCATATAATACCTATTCAATGAAATTATAGCAGAATATTTCCCAAGTCTAGGGAAAGATATGGACATTCAAGATCAGGAAAAATTTACATCCCCAAATAGACATAATCAGAAGAGAATTTCTCTACATCATATTATAGGTAAAATGTCAAGAGTATAGAATAAAGAAATAATGCTGAAAACTTCAAGAGAGAAGTGTCAAGTTACTTACAAGGGCAAACCCATCAGACTTCCCATCAGAAAACATAAAAGCCAAGAAAGCAGGGAATGATACATCCCAAGACATTGAATAGTTAACTGACAACCAAGATTATTATATCTAGCAAACTTATTCTTTAAAAATCAATGTGGAATAATGACCTTCAACCAAGATAAATTCAAACTAAAGCAATTAGTGACCATCACACCAGCATTGCAGAAGCTATGTAAAGGAATCCTACATATGAATGAGGAAGAAAGACATCCACACATACATGAGCTCAGGAAAGAATAAATCTCATGAAAAGGGTAGATGAACGAACAAGAATTAGGAAAGAATCAAGCATTACTAATTCAGTAAACCAACAAACTTCTAAAATGAATAAGGAAGAAAGAAAATAAAAAAGACTACTCAAATGAACCAAGAAAAATATCCAGAAAAATTATAGGAATTAGCATATACTGATCAATAATAACTCTAAATGTAAATGGTCTTAACTCCCCAATGAAAAGATGCAAACTGGCAAATTGGATTAGAAAACTAGATCCAACTGTTTGTTGTAAGCAAGAAACTCACCTCACTTACAAAAGACACACACCATCTGAAAGTGAAAGGACAGAAATTATAATCCAAGCAAATGGAATCTGAAAGCAAGTTGGAGTTGTCATACTCAGGTCTGACAAAGCAGACTTCAAAAATAGTCAAAAAAAGATAAAGAAATTCACCACATGTAAATAAAAGGGACAATCCATGAAGATGTAATGGCTATAATATATATACACTGATAGTTGGTACCCCCAATTTCATACAACAAACACAAATTTAGGCCCAGAAACAATAATAGTTGGAAATTTCAGCACCTCACTCATCAACAGATAGGTCATCCAGACAAAAAATCTACAAAGGAACTTCAAATTTACATTGCACCAAAGATAAAATGAACATTCAGACATTTACAGAATATTCCACCTAACAGTTCCAGACTACACCTTTTTCTCAACTCTCCATAGAACTTTCTCAAAAATGGATCACATTTTAGGTGATAAAACAAGTCTTAACAAATATTTAAAAAATTGAAGCAACTTTTATATGTTATCAGATCATAATGGAAAAATAAAATCAATAGCAAAAGAAATTGCAGAAAATATACAAATACACAGAGATCAAAAATATGCTTTTGAAGGATCAGAGATCATTGAAGAAATTTGGGAAGAAATTTGAAAATTCTATAATCAAATGAAAATGAAAACACCACTTACCAGAATCTGTGAGATATTGCACTGGAAGTACTAAGAGGAAAGTTTATTGCTACAAGTGCCTTAAAAAATCAGACAGAACTTAAATGTATTACCTACTAATGTACTTCAAGTCTTAGAAAAAGAAAAATAAGCCAAACTCTAATTTAGTAGAAAAAAATAAATAATAAAGACCAGATCTGAAAGTCCTCTTTAGTTAAAGCAAATTAAGAAAGAGTCTGTGCTTAATCACTTTGTAAAGTGAAGCAATGCTATTTTTATCTTACACAGTGTCACTTAAAAGGTTTTCCTAAAAAAATGAGATTATATTCTCACCTAAACTAACTATGTGTGTAAATGGAGATTTTAATAGTGGGAGGGAATTGTGTGTTTGTATGTATATACACTAAATATTTGCCCATTGAATTATTTCAAAGATATGTTTATCCTAAATTTTTCTGTTTTCTCTTAATACATGTTGAATTTGGCATTTATATGATTTATTTGACTGAATTCCTCATTTATAAACATTTCCCTACTTTTACAAACACATTTAGTATGCCACTTTAAGATGCACATACAGAAAGTACCTCTGAGGTTGACATGTTAAAGAGTTTATGCATGTTTCAAACTGGTTCTCAAAGCAGTCGTTTGTTTTGAGGGTAAGAGGAAGTTTTGTGTTTTGGTAAATTCAGGTACAACTAAGAGGAGTGCCATTTGGGGAGTTGAAGGTGGGTAGGAAAGACCTTGAAAAGTGATCTTTAGATGAAACCAAAAGGTATGGGTGTGGTTATGGAGTTCAATTTTAACAGGAGAATTTTTTATTTTACTTGCATGATCTATGGTTAAGTATCAATCAGTGTAGCAAGTGATTCCACCTTTCCTCAATGATAATTGTATTGATTTGAAGAAGTCTCCAGAATCACGACATGGTATTTCCCCTTCATTTGTGTGAAACAAGAAAGGCAGACAATGGAACCCATACAGTGACTTCATTGACTTTGACATAATTTCCCCTGGCTCATTGAATTACTCATTTTTCTGTAGCTCTTGCCAACACACAGTCTATGAAAAATGGAAAGCTGCAGGTCAGTTAGCATGAATGAAGTCCATTTGAGCTAATGAAATTGATGTTTCTTAGCTGTTTTGGATAAAGTAAAATTATAATGTCAAACTAATTCCTAATTAACTAGTTTTGTGCAACATTTTAAATGTATAAGCGTATCATTTTATTACTTAACAATATTCTTTTTTAAATTCATTCATTTGTATGTGCGTACATTGTTTAGGCCATTTCTCCCCTCTGGCCCCTCTTCCCCCCTCGCTTCCAGGAAGAACCTCTTCTGCCCTTTTCTCCAATTTTGTTGGAGAATAATAAGAAAGACAAAGCGTTTTTGCTAGTTGAGATAAGGATAGCTATACAGAGAGATTCCTAGCATTGCATCCATGCACAAGTGTATTACAACCCGAATTGATTCTTCTCTACCTGACCTCTTCACTACTTCCTGGTCACCTTCCCATATTGACCTCAGTATTAGTGCCACTGTAGTGGGGACATCAAACACTTTCAAGTTTTGGTTTTCCTACCTATCCCCATTCCACCCATATGTGCTCTCCCCTTACTGTGTGACCCAAGTGCAACAACATTGCTGCATTTCCCCCTAGATCTAAAGTCTGCAGATGAGGGAGAAATAAGATTTTTGGTCTTCTGAGCCTGGCTAACTTCTCTCAGGATGATCAGTTCCATCCATTTACTTGCAAATGATAAGATTTAATTCTTCTTCATGGCTGAGTAAAACTACGTTGTGTATAAATACCACATTTTCTTAATCCATTCATCAGTAGTGGGGCATATTGGCTGTTCCCATAACTTGGCTATTGTGAATAGCACTTCAATAAGCATGGGTGTGCTGGTGCCTCTGGAGTAACCTGAGTCACTTTCTTTTGGGTATATCCCTAGGAGTGGGATTGCTAGATTATATGGCAGATCTATGTTTAGATTTTTAAGAAGCCTCCATACTGTTTTCCAGAGTGGTTGCACTAGCTTGCATTCTCACCAGCAGTGTAAAAGGGTTCCTTTTTCTCCACATCCTCACCAACACCTGTTGTTGGTGGTGTTTTTGATGATATCTATTCTAACAGGGGTGAGGTGGAATCTTAGTGTGGTTTTGATTTGCATTTCCTTTATGGCCAGGGATGGTGAGCACTTTTTCATGTGTTTTTTTGTCCATTTGAATTTCTTCTTTGAAAAAGTTATGTTTAGTTCAGTTGTCCATTTCTTTATTGGTTCATTGGTTTTGGGAGAATTTAGTTTTTTTAGTTCCCTGTATATTCTGGTTATCAGTCCTTTGATGTATAGATGGCAAATATTTTCTCCCACTCTGTGGGTGGTCTCTTCAGTTTAGAGACCACTTCTTTTGTTGTGCAGAAAATTTTAATTTTATATACTCCCATTTGTCCATTCTTTCTCTTAGTTGCTGAGCTGCTGGGGTTCTATTGAGGAAGTCCTTGCCCATACCTATTGTTTCAAGAGTATTCGCTGCTCTTTCCTGTAGTAACTTCAGAGTATCAGGTCTGATATTAAGGTCCTTGATCTATTTTGAGTTGATACTAGTACAGGGTGATAAACATGGAACTGTTTCAGTTTTTTTGCAGGCAGATAACCACTTTTCCCAGCAACATTTGTTGAAGCTGTCTATTCTCCTTAATATGTTTTTGGCACCTTTGCAAAAATAAGGTGGGCATAGCTGAGTGGATTCATATCTTAGTTCTCTATTCTTTCCACTTGTCTTCATGTCTGTTTTTATGCCAGTACCATGCTGTTTTTATTGCTATTGCTTTGTAATATAGTTTGAAGTCAGGTATTGTGATACCACCAGCATTGCTCTTTTTGCTGAGTATTGCCTTGGCTATTTGCAGTCTCTTGTGTTTCCAAATGAATTTTAGGGTAGAATTTTCAATCTCTGTGATGAATGTCATAGGGATTTTGATGGGAATTGCATTAAACATGTAGATTGCTTTTGGTGGTACAGCCATTTTTACTATGTTGATTCTACCAATTCATGAGCACAGGAGATCTTTCCACCTTCTGTAGTCTTCCTCAATCTCTTTCTTCAAGGGTTTGTAGTTCTTTTGTAGATGTCATTCACATTCTTTGTTAAGTTTACTCCTAGATATTTGATTTTTTTTAGGCTATTGTAAATGGAATTGTTTCCATATATTCTTTCTCAATTTGTTCATTGTTGGTGTATAGAAAAGCTAATGGTTTTTGTAAGCTAATTTTGTATCCTGACACCTTGTTGTATCTATTTATGGTGTCTAGGAATTTTGGGTAGAGCTTTTGGTATCTTTAAGATATAGGATCATGTTATCTGCAATTAGGGGTATTTTGACAATTTCTTTACCTATTTGCATTCCATTTGTTTCTTCTTCTTGCCTAATTGCTCTAAGAATCACAGGACTATGTTGAATAGGAGTAGGGATAGTGGGCATCCTTGTCTCATTCCTGATTTTAGGTGAAATAGTTACAGTTTTTCTACATCAAGTATGATGTTGGCTATAGGTTTGCCATATATAGCCTTTACAATGTTGAGGTACATTCCTTCTATTCCTAATTTTCTTAGAGCTTTTATCTTGAAGTGGCTTGAATCTTATCAAAGACTTTTTATGCACCTGTTGAGATGATCAAGTGGTTTTTGTCTTTGCTTCTATTAATGTGCTATATTACATTTATGGATTTGTGAATGTTGAAGCACCCCTGCATCCCAGAGAAGAAGCTGACTTGGTTATGGTAAATGATCTTTTTGATATGTTGTTGGATTTGGTTTGCCATTACTTTGTTGAAGATTTTTGCATCTATGTTCATTAAGGAGATTGGCCTATAGTTCTTTTTGGAGGTGTCTTTGTATGGTTTTGGGATGAGGGTATTATTGGGTTCATAAAATGAGTTAGGCAGTGTTCCTTTTCTTTCTATTTCATGAAAAAGTTTAGGGAGGGTTGGTATTAGCTCTTCTTTAAAGGTCTGATAGAATACAGCAGAGAATCCATCAGGTCCTGGACTTTTTTTTGTGGGAGACTCTATTGCTGCTTCTATTTCATTTTGTGTTATAGATCTATTCAGGTGATTAGTATCCTCTTGGTTCAATTTTGGATGGTTGTAAGTATCTAGAAATTTGTCCATTTCTTCAAGATTTTCAAATTTATTAGAATACAGGTTCTCAAAATAGTCTCTGATAACTCCCTGGATTTATATGGTGTTTGTTGTTATCTCCCCCTTTGCATTTCTGATTTTACTGATTTGGGTTTTTTCTCTCATTTTAGTCAGGTTTGCCAGGGGTCTGTCAATCTTGTTTATTTTTTCAAAGAACCAGCTTTTCATTTCATTGATTCTTTGTATGGTTTTCTTTTGTTTCTCTTTCATTAATTGCAGTCCTTATTTTTATTATTTTTCTCCTTCTGCTTGTTTTGGGTTTTGCTTGTTCTTGTTTTTCTAGGAGTTTGAGATGTAGCATGAGGTCATTGATTTGAGATCTTTCTGTCCTTTTAATATATCCACTCATGACTATTAACTTTCCTCTTAGGACTGCCTTTGCTGAGTCCCACAGGTTCTGGTAGGTCGTGTTTTCATTTTCATTAGCTTCCAGGAACCTTTTAATTTCCTCTTTTATTTCATCAATGACCCACTGATTATTAAGCAATGTGTTGTTCATCTTTCAATTGTTTGCATGTTTTCTTCTGTTGTTTTTGTTTTGAGTTCTAGTTTTAATGCATTGTGATCATATAGAATGCATGGGATTATTTCTATTTTCTTATATTTGCTGAAGCTTGCTTTGTGCCCTAAGATATGATCAATTTTAGAGAAAGTATCATGGACTGCTGAGAAAAATGAATATTGTGCAGAAGTTGGATGAAATATTGTATAGACATCAGCTAGGTGCATTTGATCTATAGTGTGATTTAGTTCTAGAACTTCTTTATTGATTTTTTGTTTGGATGACATACCTGTTGGTGATAGGGGAGTATTAAAGTTTCCCACTACCACTGTGTTGGAGTTTATATACGCTTTTAGGTCCTTCAGAGTATGTTTGATGAATTTGGGTGCACTGACATTGGGTGCATATAGGTTGATAACTGTTCTTTCCTTTTGGTGTATTTCTCCTTTTATTAGTATGGAGTGTCCTTCTGTATCTCGTTTGATCAATGTAAGTTTGAAGTCTACTTCATCCAAGAAAAGTATTGCTACTCCTGCCTGTTTTGGGGGGGCCATTGGCTTGGTAAATCTTCTTCCAGCCTTTAACCCTAAGCCATTGCTTGTTTCTGTGAATGAGATGGGTCTCCTGTAAACAACAGATTGTTGGATCTCCCATCTTAATCCAGTTTGCCAAATGGTGTCTTTTGATGAGGGAATTAAGTCCATTAACATTCAGTGTTAATATTGATAGGTATGTAGTGATTCCTGTCATTTAGTTGTTTTTGTTGTTTAAGGGTTTGATTGTGTGCAGCTGAATCAATGTTACTTTCTGATTCCTTGTCTTTTCTTCTCCTGTGGTTTGGTGCTGCCTGTCCTCTCATGGTTTTGTTTGCTTTTATTTTCTGTGTGAAGAATTCCTTGAAGAACCTTTTGTAGTGGTGGCTTGGTTGTTCATATATTGTTTTAGTTTCTGCTTATCATGGAAGACTTTTATTGCTCCATATATTTTGAATGATAGTTTTACTGGGTAGAGTATCCTAGGGCTGAAATTATTTTCATTCAGTGCCTGGAAGACTTCACTCCATGCTCTTCTTGCTTTTAAGGTTTCTGTTGAGAAATCTGCTGTGATTTTGATGGGTTTACCTTTGTATGTTATTTGGTTTTTCTGTCTTACAGCCTTCAATATTCTTTCTCTACTCTCTGTGCTTGTTGTTTTTATGATAATATGTCATGGGGTAGTTCTATTTTGGTCAAGTCAGGTATGCCTGAATAGGCATAGCTTTCTCTAGATTTGGGAAATTTTCTGTTATTATTTTGTTGAATATATTATGAATCCCTTTGCCTGCATTTCTTCCCCTTTTCAATGCCCATGATTCTCAGGTTTGTCTTTTGATGGAGTCAGTGAGTACTTGCATATTCCTTTCACAGCCCTTGAATTGTTTGACTAATTGCTCTTCAGTTTTTCCTTTAATTTCCATTCTATCTTCAAGTTCTGAGATTCTGTCTTCTGCTTGTTCTAGTCTCCTGGAGTGGCCTCCATTGTGTTTTGTGTTTCTGTTTCATTCTTTTTTCTAAGGTTTTCCATATCATGGGTCACTTACTCTTTAATATTGTCAATTTTCATCTTTAATTCATTTATCTCTCTATTTATAATGTTCTCTGTTTCACTTTGGTGTTTATTTAGGGCTCCTATGAGTTCATTTATTTGTTTCTGTGTCTTCTCATATTCCTTATTTTTGGTGTCTTGGAATTTCTTGAGTGCCTCTTGTACATTTTGGTTGACCATGTCTAATAACATCTCCATGAAACTCTCAGTGATTACTTGCAGGATTTCTTCTTTGAGGTCATTCTTGTGGGCATCATTTGGTTCTTGGCATCATTTATCTTTGTTTTGTTGGAGTCAGGAACTGGGTATCTGTTTTCTTCATTTACTTCTGAATCCTTTATTAAATTATTTTTGGAGGGAGAATGGTTTCCATCCTCTTTTTGTCTTCCCATCACTCCACTTGGTACTGTGTAACTATGTTCTTGATAGGCTAGTTGGTGGTTTCAGTCACTTGTTTTCTTTCCCTTGGTTAAGTTTGTTTTGTGGCTATATTGGATTTTTAGCTTAGTGTGTGTGTGTGTTTGCTATTTCTGTCCCTGATCTGGGTGTAATTTAGTATTCACTAATTCACAATAGTAAAACTAACAAAAAAGAAAGAAAAAAAAATCAATGAAATCAATGGGGAGAGATGAACAAACAGAAACAAACAAACAAGAAACAAAACAAAACAAAAAAAACACACACACAAAAACTCCAGGTTCAGGAAAAATAGAATTTCAGTCTCAGTTTAAGTTCTGGTGTTACTCCTCCAGCAGGTATTTAAGCAGAAGCTCTGTCATAGTCTCACCAGGTGGATGGGTAGTGTTTTTCTTCTGCTTTGTTTCAGAAGCAGCTGCTTAGTCAGCTCCTCCCTCAGTGAGGTGTGGCAGTTTAAGTTTGTATGTTGTCCTCAGATTCTGGAGATCAGCTCTGTAGCTCACCAGCTGTCCTGCTTTGGAGTTGGGTTTTCACTGTGTTGGTTTACAGGGGGCTTGTTTCTTTGCCTCACCCCCTTTCTCTGGGGCAAGCTCAGTGATCCATGATCCAGCCCTCTGCTGTCAGCATGTTGTGATGGTTTGCTGATTGTTTTTCAATTTTGCAGTGTCATTTGACTTTGGATGTTGCTCACTGGCTCAGGTGATGAGTTTTGTGGACCACTACTTGCCCTATTTCAGGCAGCGGCTTATCACCAGCCTACCGTTGGCCCTTCTGCCTTTCTAGCCTTTGTTTACTGAAAGTTTGTGTGGAGATCAGCTCCTTGCTCTTCCCCCTTTCTCCAGTGCTTTTTCAGCATCCTGTCCCCTCTGCTGTGTGCTAGTTTTCAGTTCCTTGTCTATTCAGTTTTTGGGGGTTTTTTTGCAGGGAGGTTAGTTTGTGTAGGGAGCTATGCTGGTTTATCCCAGGGGTGGCTGGGGGAAATACCACATGACACTTGGCACTCACCTGTTTGGTCTGCCAAAAGTCTCCCAGGCATGTTTGGAGCTGGCTTCTTGCAGCAGCGGCAGCCCTCCTGTTCCCTCAGTGTAAAGTGGCATGGAGAAGCTTTCTACAGGCTAGGGGTTCAGGGTGTCAAAGTTTTGATTCTTCTTGGTGCTTTATTTCCACCAAGTGTGGCTCCAGTGTCTCAGCAAGATTTTTGATTCACAGAGCTCACGCTGTCTACTTTTGCACCCTAGTCGCTATGTTCCTTCAAGTCTGCTTCTCACTTCTGATGAGTCCAGCTGATCTCAGTATGGTCCTGCATTTAGAAGATTTCACACAGCTGCTGAAGCTGTGTAGCCTGAGCAATGTCCCACCAACAGGCACATGGCAAAAATGGCAATAATCAACAATATATTTTTTCTTTAGTGAAGTATAGTTATGTGAATAAAACTACATTGAAGTCCCATCTCACTATAGTGAGAATGGTATCATCAAGAAAACATATAAAAATGCTGTCAATGATGCATGGCAAAAGGAGCCCTTATATACAGTTGGCAGGAATGTAAATTAGTACAAACACTTTGGAAATCAGTATGGAGATTCTTCAAAGAAACCAAAAAATAGACCCATCTGACCCAAAGATGCTATTCCTGGGTATATACCCATAGGACTCAAAGTCAGCATACCATAGAAATACTTGAATATCCATGATTATAGCAGCATTATTCATAATATTTAAAATTGAGAAATCAGTCTAAGTGCCCATGAATGGCAGTATATAACTGTGGAATGGAGCATTATTCAGCCATAAAATTGAATGAAATCATGTTGTTTTCAGGAAAATGGATGGAGCTGGAGATAATCATGTTTTCACTTAACATGATGATACTTGTCTTTCTGAGTCACATTTTCTCTCATATGTGGAGGTGTAGAGGGGGGAGAAGACATGAAGTAGAGGGAGATATTCAGAGATGTGGAAGGGGAGGACTGTAAGAAAAGGTAATAAAGGAGGTGAAAATGATCAAAGTACATTGTATGTGTGTATGGAAATAAAACCCATTACTTTGTGCAATTAATATATTCTGATAAAAATAATGCCTGTCTGACTTAACAAAATCTTATTTTGGAAAATTTATAATAACTGAACAGTTTAGTTTAGAGAAAGAACATGAGGTTAGTGATCCATGCCAGTTCATCCAAATTTGTGCTTAAAATCTTCTTTTAATTTAGATAACTAGAGTGAATTTGGTACACAAATTAAACACCTTTTGAAATTGTACAATTACAATGAAAAATCATCAATGTTCTCTATTTAATTTTTTGTACCTCCACACTTGACTGGAATCCTTTGAAGTCATATACTTCATTTAAGTCATCAGTTATCCCTAATATTTTGTTCACCCATCCTTTTTTTAAAATACTTTTGCATAGTAGATAGGCCTTAAATATTATAAAGAGAATGGATGAATAAATGAATTGCAACCATAGTATATACCATACCACCAGGAATCTTTATTTATACCAATCAATTTTATGTTAGTTAAAACAATAAAATACCACCAAATGCCATCTTTCTCTTAATGAGAATTCAAAAAATCATGTCTCTCATTTAATGGTAATTTTTAGTTCCCTACTTTTATAACAAAAAGAAAACTTTTCAGGGCAATTTTCTATGCTTTCTACATCCCAGCTACAGTGCATGAAGTTAAAAGTAAGGCACTAGAAGAAACATAACAATAATAACAATGCGTAACAGTTATTCAGTGTTTTCAATATGCAAATTGCTTAAATACGTAAATTTATTTGAGCTCCAATCTGGAGAGATAAGAATTGCTGAAACTAGCATTTTTCAAATGAAGAAATTTGAGTGTTAAAGTTACAATTTTCTCAAGATCACATAGTTGTGAACCATATATGTAATTGATTATCTTACTACATTTATTGAAGAAAATATGCTACCATTTAGAAACATTTACCATATTAAGTTACAAATGAACCAGAAAAAATATGCTTACCAAAAACCACATTCCTCAAATAATATAGAGCAAAAACTGTATTGTTTATGGTCTGAGAAATCCATTTTTCTGGTTAGAAAATTTGGACTGTTTTCACACTAAGTAGGGCTAGAGTTAATTGAGAATACAATGCTCATGTCTTGGAGTGGAAAAGCTTAGAAATTAATTCATTCAATTAATTTATTCACTTTTTGCTAAAAATTGACAGGATAGTTTGTATGAAGCTTTACATTCCACAATAAGAACATGACTATGACTTGAAAAGAGTGTTCTGTTTCCCATAACATTTTTTGACATGTCAGCCTTCAGTTCTGACCCAGTGTGTAGGATATCCAACATGGTCCAGTGGTTCTCCAATGAGGATGCCATCCAAATTCCCTGTATTATAGTTTTAAATCTCTTACGTTAAACCATCTGGAGGTGGGAATAAAGCATGTGCACAAGCACGCGCATGATTCTAACATTATCTGTAATTAAGAAACACTTCCTAATTCATTATTTGTACTTGAATTTTTAATGGGCCTCATTAAGAGGACTTTGGTTGTCTCTTGTTTTGTTTTGTTTTTGATTCAGGGTCTTGCTATGTAGCTTCTGCTGGCTTTGAACTCACAGTCCTCCTATCTCAGCTTCCCAGTGCTGGTATTACATATATGTGTCACCATATCAGCTGGTGATTTCTTAATATAAGTAATAACGTTTAAAAAGAAATTACTGATTTTGATTTTACTTCTCAACATTATCATTTTATTCCTTATTTCTTCAGGAAACTTTCTAAAGTATTAATGCAATGAATTGTGCAGCCTTTCTAATATTAACAAAGACACTATGACTTTATACCATCTTTCGAATGTTAAAAAAATAGATTTTCTGTATAGCATCTGAGTAATCACTGCAACTTGAGGAAATAAACAATTGCCTTTTTTAAGTCAAAGTGATTAAATCCTATTATATTATCATCACTGAAGAATGATGTCATCAGCACTGTGTGAAGTCAGGACATCAATCAATCATGCTTTCCGAGTGCAGATATCATCAAGTAAACAGATCATCCAAGAATTCAACACCTGCTATTTTGATAGAGTCTCAGGGCTTTACTTTTCCCAGAAATGAAACTGATGAGTCTTCATGTTCCTTCTTATATTATATCCCAGGATTCTGGTAAATCTGAAGTGGATTCACTCACTTAGGAAAAGGCAGCTTAATCTGTCTTCTGAATAATTTCTCTAAGTCAAGTCTGATGACAGATGCCGAGTCTGTTAGATGCTATGGTGCAAGCTAACTTGCAAATCTCTTTTCTTACATTTACATTTGATTCAGGTTTTATACTATTTTAAACCTCTCAGGGAAAGAAAGTTTCCTCATAATAGTGGGAGCTGATGACCTGATGTTTCTTTTTTATGGCTTCCTCCTGAGTGTGAAATACTCTGATCCCATTCAACCATGTGCCAACTACAGTAAAAAGATAACGTGATAAATATTTTCATCTTTCTGGTGCTAGTTATACTTTGGTGTAGTATATCATGTAATAATATTTATTTGAATGGCATATATTTTGATGGGATAAAAATGTATTGCTGTATTTTGTAAGGTTAAGTGCAATACAAGCAGAAGGGAGGTGGAAGGACCTTCTAAATATGGATTTCTGAGCTGATCAGAGTATTTTAATTATACTTAATACACAGTGTTCTGCTCAAATATTGTTTAGTGCAACAGCTAAAATTGACAGATCACATTAAAAGAAGCTGACTATAGCATGAATGAGGAGAAAAGGGTAGAACAGAAAACCAGATCTGATAAGAACTCAAAATGAAAACAGATCAAATAGGAATGGAGTAAGCCAGAAGAACATGGTGTCCCAGCATACATTTAGGAGGGGGTTTCAAGAAAGGAGGAATGACCATTGGAGTCAAGGTATGTGGAGTGGATGAGTAGCATGACAATTGAGAAATGTCCACTGAATATACAACTGAGAGGTCAACAATGATTTCACACCACACACTATAAGGAAAGGGTGGAGTCACCATGTGATTCAAGGAGGGAGTGCACACAAGGAAGTAAAGAAACATTTGGAAGAAGGGGTGTAAGAGACTGGAGTTTGTTTATAGGGTGATTGGAAGAAACCAGGCAACCTCCCAGAGCAGGGATGGGGAAGATCATAGGACAGCATGTGGAGTGGGCATCATTTCACTAACAGAGAAAATAGAGGACAACACATTAGAACTGTGTCTACCTCCTGCCCCCCCGCAACAAGCACGCTCAGTAATGTATCTTTGTGTATACCCTCTCTACCTCCCTCCCTTTCATCTACATAGATGTCTCTCCTCATGAACAAAGTCAATCTCCATAAATGGGTAAATAAAAACATGATTAACGTTTGTCACATATGTAATTCTAAAGAGACGAAGAAGTGTGAAATTGAGCTGCATATGACTAAATGTAATCGCACACTTTACTGTACTAATAGAGCAATTGCAGTGTGGTAGCTATAAAATGTGTCATTCTTTCATTCAAATGAAATTTAACACTAGTTACTACAGTTATTGGAAAGATCCTTAATTTAGGATATCTATGACCAGACACCAGACAATTGATATAGATTAACAATATATCCCATCTATTTGGATGATTATTCAAATAATCTAAGTCACATTTTTAGATAACAAATTTTAGCTTTATATGACATAATAGATGATACAGCCAAAATTCAGGTCAGAGTCATGATAAAAGTGGGAAGAAAGAACTTCCTTTTCTATAATTTTAAACACATTTTCACACACACATTTAAACAACATTCTCTAAGTCTTAGGACAACATTGAGTACCTGAAGATAACATCTACTTTTCCCTAAAAAATAAAAGGTGTGCTATTCTAAGATTTTAGAGATAGAATTTGCCACTATCTATGTTAAAATCATGAGAACAACTGCAATACAATTGTCACACAACAATTTACATCTATGCCTTCATTCTGCAAATGTCCTTCAGTGGCTTTTATGTAAAAAACTATTGTGATCAGAAGCAGAAATACAAAAATAAATAAAATACTGACTCTTCTTTTTAAGTAACTTGCAATTGCATAGGAGTAAGAGGCAGGCTCATAATTATTTGGTATGTTAATATGACATAATGCTCTGAGAAGAATAATATAAAGAAACTGCCAATATATACATATGATGAAAAATTTTACCTCTAAAAATCCATCAAAAGGGAAAAATCTGAAAGAGAAGAGGAAAAAGCTTAATGCAAAGATAATAATATTGCAATAAGTAATATTTTAAACAATTACCATAAATAATCATATGCATATTAGTCAGATTAGGCTAAGCAGTGTTGTAGTAACAAATATATCAGTGGCTTAACACAACAAACGACACAACCCAAATGGGCTGTCAGCTTTTCTCCAAGCAGTGACTCAGGAATTCAGAGTCTTTATATCCTGAATTAATAGCTGTGATATTTGGAATATGTGGTTTTCATGAGAATAGAAAAGAATGCTGAAGAATTTTGTAGGGTGTTATTAAGGAATAGTCCTTAAGAGAGGTTTGGGTTATTTTGCTCAATTTCCATTGGCTGAAACTCAGTCACATAGGTTCAACCTAAACATAGGGAGTTATATGTTGTTATATGCCAGTAAGACAAGACAGCATAAGAAACACAGCTTCACCTCTGTAAACAGAGTTAATAAATTGAGAAATATATGCCTGCATCTATTAAGAGTTCATAAAAATGTTTTCATTATAATGTTTAATAAAATTTTAGTATACAAAGATTTGTGATTGAAAAAACATGTATATAAAAAGGACTGGCAGGAAATGTACTAAAATATTAAGTCATAGGAAAGAAAGAACAGAAAATTTTAATTTTTCTATTTAAATTTTCATACTTTCTATAAAAATGTGCTATTTTATTATGGAAAAAACTTAGTGACTTTTACATTTATTTTAGGGAGTATTATAGCAATTAGTATATAAATCAGATACTCTGGAGAAGTTATAAAGAGGAAAAAGGGAATGAGATGTGTAGTAACTTAGGGCTATGTATCTTTGAGAGATAAAAGCCATAGACAGTGGGCATTGGCCCAAGAGCTACACAGTCATTCATAGTCCTTCATGTGAAAGGCTGGGACACTGAGAGGCACTAATTGCATTTATGCAAGAGGCACCCTGATATTTATCCAAGAGCAGAAGGTGGGCTGCAGAGTGGCCCTGGTATGAGGTCATGGGGCTGAGGCATAACCCAGTGTGGGAGGGAAAATGCTGGGTCATCTCCCCTGTGAATGCAGTATTGAGCGAAGTCTGTAATGTTTCCTTCTGGAAAGAGGTCACAGTCATGCTGCACTGCAGGAGCCACAGACAACATCATCAGGTACACATGGATATTTGATTTCAAGTTTACTGCACTGTGAGTTATTTTTGTCCTGTGTACTGATTACATAAAAGTGTGTGTAATTGAAGTCCTGCAAGAGAACTGTGCAGTCCTATGTATTTGAAGTCTAAAATCAGCATAAACCTTCAGTAATATTGTACCATGACTTTGGACTCATGGATGTAGAAAAGCCTTTCACTGGAACTCAAATACAGTGCAGCTCAGTGTTAATTTTGCATCTATCTGTTCATCTTCCTTCTTTTTTAGGATTTAAACAATCTACTTGCTTCTTTAGGGTTATTCTTTCAGTACCAGTTTAGCTCTTTTCTCTGCTATGTAATTTATTTAGAAAAGTTTCCTATTTCAGACTTTTCAACCACCCCCTAATAGATTCCAAAATCTTTAACTATTGCCTAAAAAATCTTATTCATTCAACATTTACTGAGAGCCTGGTATAAAAGTCAGTAAGATGAAGATAAGTAAGACCCAGGAATTTGCTTCAAGAGCTTTTAGGGTAATGAAAGTAATGGGTAAAATAAGAAAGTAAGACAACCATTTACAAAAAACAAAACACATCCTGGTACAGTATAAGTGTATGTGAAGGGATAGAGTGTCTTGGAAACCTGGGAGGAAGAAATCCAAGTGGAAATTCAGGAGTCAAAGAAAGCACATGGAAAACGATGCATTGGTGGATACTGACAACTAAGAAGGATTCAACCAGGTGCATGAAGGACAGGTGGATGACAGAAGTTACCAAGAACAGAGAACGAACAGCACAGTGTGAAGAGCAGTTTGAAATGCTGCAAATAGCACCTCCTAACTGAAATTCAAAATAAGAGGAAGTGGTGGGGCATGGGGCTGGAAATGTAGACAGTGTACACAGTGACAAAGTTATGCAGGTCTTGGTGTGCCAGGCTGGTGCTGGGTTTTTAACTTGAAAGTCGTAAGAAGGGATTGAAGGTACTACAAGAAAAAATACAAAAAACAAACTGATGTGTTTCTATCTCTCCAAGTATGGCACACATGCTTTTTAAAAGAACCATACAAATTCAATGCAGCTTACAGAAAGTGACAAATATTTTATGTAATGTATACTACTGAAGGTAAAGAATAAAAGGAAGCATATCCTATAAAAGTAAAAAGTCAACACAATATGTATAAAGAATTAAGATAAAGAGCTTTGATGCCTTGCTAAAAAATTCAGACTTTATATTGTTTCTTATAAATTCTGAGGGCCCCTGAAAGGTTTTAAGGATAGCAACTTGATTTAACTGGCATTTGAGGAGGTCAATGATAAGCTCAAGTCTTCTTTTATAAAAGAGGAAATTGGATAAGATTAGAATTATTTGACCTGGGTTAGCATAACAGCTTGTACATGTTATGTAGCTGAAGGATACCTAATATTTGTTATATGAATGATCAGGAAACAATATTGATAAACAATGTCATACTTTTGTAAGTATTAAAAATATTCTTATAGACCAGCTGCCCATGGTAGATGAGGAGAGTCATAAATAGACTTGATTTTCAAATAGTTGCAAATATAGTAATTTTCATATAGCTTTGTGTGGTTGGGTTGTGTCTTCTCTCAGGTCCAGGGAGAGTTTAAGGCATTTACTGGATCTTGATCCTAACAGTGAGATTGAAAGGTCCTGCCCGATGATTGACGAGTTCATGTGGGATACCTCTCACAGCAGCAACACAAACTTGGTTGCTAGATAAACACTGGCAGAGGGATTCCACTCCAGTGATTTGCAGCAGTGACGGATGGCAAAGGTATTTATGATTTTCCTTTCACCAAGTAGGACACATCAAATGACTTGGCAAGATGGAGAAAAAACGTTAGAATCAAATGACAAATAATTGCCTGACACTGCCTGAGGCTCCTCTAGAAGGGTAATTATGAGGCTACAAATAGACAGAATGTCCATAACTTTAATTTTTATTATTTATTAAGAAAAGCAGGAAGAAACTTTCATCCATCAAGGAAGGATTCACCACCCCATAATTTGTGCTGCCAATCTTTTTGTCAATCTTGACCAGAGACATTACTTACACTGGAAAATACACATAAAATTTCTTCCTAAAATTTCTTTTAGAATACATTATCTAATAAAGGAATGCTTACTTTATTTAGTTTTGTTTATAAGTTATATCCGTCTAAAACAAATTGCATCTCTACAGAAACATGGTTAAGAGATTTGGCAGTCCTGAACACTTAATATGAAGGCTTTGCTTTATATTTTGCCTGGGTTCATAAAAACATTGTTTAGACTTTTAAGTCTAAATTTAAATGAATATTTAAGTTCCATTCTATGTGATCCAATTAGCTGTCCCTACTCCCTTTAAAAAAAACCACAGGAAATAGTTGAGATTATGACTTTAAAAAAAAAAAAACAAAGGAAGCTAAAGGAATAAAGTCAAAAAGTGAGGTATTTCCATCTTCTGAAAGTGTCACAACAATCTTGTGTTTATGGAGTAGTCCACATTCTCCCCATTAACATCAAGATGTGCTTCCTATTCACTAGGACCTTTCAGTCTCTCTCATGTGCCCTCTTCTTCAGATCTCAGGGCCACTCAGTCACTGTGCCTTTGCCTGGAAATTGCTCCTCCAGTTCTCTGGTTACTTTTAATTTATACACTTCTCTCAGAGCCCAGCTTCAGCATCATCTCCTTGGGATTGCCTCCCTCTGGACCACCTCACCCTTTCCTCACCATGTCATCAAACCCTGCTGGGCACCCTTATGGCATTCCAAGATTCCTCTTGACTATAAGATATAAAATAAATAATACTATAAATAGCTTTTAATCCCTTGCTCCTCATAAAAGAATACACCAGGAGAAGTAAGACCTGGACTTTCTTCATGGTCATGTCTTCTGGAAGAAAATGGCACTGATTATTGGCACATTTTCAAACCAGGCCCTGTCCAGAAGACAACCCTGTCTAGCAAGGGGGCAGAGCCAATAGACCCTGCAGTTTCAGGGCTCTACCCACAAAGGCCCTGCATTCCTTGAACCAAGCATTGGGTATATTTCAAGCCAGCTTCTGGATCCTACTGCTCGCCTCTTACATCTTTTGCCTTCACTTACAGTGGGTCTTTGTGTTTTATAAATCATCCCCAGAAAGCTGAGTCCCACAAAGATGTATCAAGGTAGATGAGAAGATATACTACCTCCTGAATCTGGAGGACAGAAAGTACCCATCCCCATGCTTCTGTTTTCATCTGTAAGCATGGAGCCCTGGTGGACAACCATAGACTGCTAATGTCGAGGTTCTGTGGCAAGTGTGTTCAGTTTATGAATGCTTCCAGCACCTATTATGAGGGTCTCTGAGATAGCCTCTTGCATCCCTTGGTTCATGAGCTAAAAAGGGGCCCAACTTAAAGGAAATTGCTGGATCAACTAATAAGAACATAAACATTTGGACTTGAAAGATTTTTTAATGAAGCTGAGGATAGTGGTATACAATTAAGTCCAAACGCAAGTTACAATGCTTCAGAGTGCTGACAGAAACATTGATTATTATTAACTTTTTGAATGCCTATGTGACATACAGTGGCTACTGTGAAATGCAGACAGAATATGAGCACGAATGAATGAAGAACTGTTCATAGGGCACCTAAGACTGGAAAATAAAGCACTAAAACCAGATTTACTATAACCTGACAAACATTTTGCAGATCATGATTATAATGATTTGGGGGAATCAGCCAATATGGACTCTATCTATAGAACAGGTTTATTTTTTAAAATCAATTCAAACCTCTCAGGGAGTACTAAATTTAATTATGGAAACTATTTTTATTTCTCATGAAATAAATCATTCCTTTATTAAGGAGGATTATTAGCAACATAACACTGTAAAAGTAATCCAGAGCAGTGTATCACGAATAGTTTATATTTATCTGATCATTTCAATAACTAATTTAGTTGGATAGTAACATACCCAGGGCCAATTCCTGCACAGACAATAGTGTAGCAAATTGTTGGAGAAAGAATAGTGTGACTGTGACTCAGAAAAAGAAGGTAAAACAGATGCCAGCATACTCTTAAGGAAGCCAAGTGTAGAGAATGGGAGGAAAAAGGAATATTTACACACCGTTGGTGGGAATGTAAATTAGTGTAACCACTATGGAAATCAGTATGGAGATGCCTCAAAAAACTAAAGCTAGAACTACAATGTGATCTTGTTTTACCACTCCTGGGTGTAGATCCAAAGGAATCTAAGTATGCATATAGTAGTCGTACTTATACACCCATGTTTATTGCAGCACAATCCACAACAGCCAAGTCATGAAATAAGCCCAGGTGTCTAACAATGTATGGATACAGAAAATGTGGAATCTATGTACAATGGAGTACTCTTGTACTCCATAAAGCCATAAAGAAGAATGAAATTATGTAATTTTCAGGAAAATGGATGGAACTAGAGATTACCATGTTAAGTGAAAGTAAGTCGAACTCAGAGAGACAAATATTACGTTTTCTCTCATATGTTGAATCTAGACTCAGAATCAAACAAACAGAATGTGAACATACAAAGAGGTCTATTTGTTATTTGTGGTAGGGGAGCTAACATAAGGGGGAGGGAGCCATAGAGAGGCTCACATGGGGGGTCACAGGGGCTGAATATGAAGTACATTTGCATATATGTACAAAGATTTTGTAACAAAGCCTGTTACTTTGTAAAATATTTTTTAAAGGAAGCCAGGTATAAGTTATACATTGGACTTTGCCATAAAGTGTACAGCTCTCTTTGCTAGATACTCTTGCAGAAAGGAGATTAACAAATGTGAACTAGAGTAGTTTTATATAAGAATCTTAGAAAAGAGCTTAATAGATGGGATCCATGCACTGTGATTCCCACTGCCTAGCACAGTAGTTGAAATTCTCACCTACAGCACTGCAGTCATCTTGTGCCAAATGACAAAGAATGGTCCATTTAAGAGCTTCTGTGACATAAATCATAAAGAAAACAGGCTTTTCAACTATGGCACTTCAGGCACTAGCTTTAAAGACTGTTCATCTTAATATGTTGTGAGTAACACAACATATTACCACTAAGAGCATCCATTTTATGCTAGAATGTTTTTCTAATTCAGAATCATATGAATTATGATTCACAAATGAATGTAGACTTTTTAACCTATTGAAACCTCCAAAGGAAAGGGACTAAGGAAGAAAGAAGAAACACAGAGGAGATGAACCAGTTTGGGTTATAGTACATATATACATGGAAATGTCATAAGGTAACTCCTGATGTAACTATCTTAAACAAACAAAAATGTCTTTTTTTTTTTTTTACAAAATCAGAGAACGGGAGGGCAGGAAAGGTCTTGTCTGGGGTTATTGGTACCAGTGAGAGGGAGGAAGAAGTAGGGAAAGGGTGTGTAAGGGTGAATAAGTGTAAATACCGTATATGTGTATGTAAACAGAAAAAGGAGACCTGTTGAAACTATTGCAGGAATGGGAGAGGGAAATAAAGGAGAATGGTGGAGAGGGTGAATTCAAGTATGATACACTTGATGTGTTGTAGGAACTTTTGTAAATGCCACAATGTACCCCAACCCACCATAACAATAAAAAATTAAATGAAAGTATCAACATCACATGCTGGGTGATAGGCAGCCACTTAGAAATGTTACCTTTCTGCATACATGATATTGAAGCGGTGAAAGATGGTGTCTCATATCTAGACCACAAAATGTATTCCTAGTGTCTACAAGAGTATACTGATGCATAATTTATTGACTTCAAGAAAAGCACCGCCAAACAATGCTATACAATAGGAAATACTGACATTACAATAGCCTCATTTTTTCATGAATGTACTGGAAAACGATGGAGTTTTAAAGTCTACTAGTTGAAAAGCCAATGATTTCTTATGTCATTAGGGCAGCTATGTGGTTACTTTTCACAAAATAACTTCTAAAAGACATAAATAAAAAACACATATCAGTCAGGTTTGGTGGTTCATACTTGTAATACCAGCTACTTGGGAGATGGAAATCAGGAGAATCATAGCTCATGACCAGCTCACAGAAAAAGTTAGCAAGACCCAAATCTCAACAAATAACTTGTGTGTGGTGGCAAATACCTATGATCCCAGCTTTAGAGAAGGCATAGATAGAAGAGTTGCAATCTGAGGTTGACCCTGGATAAAAATGCAAGCCTGCATCTGAAAAGGCCTAAAAGGGCTGGGGACACTCACGTGGTAGAGCACATGCCTAGCAAGTGCAAGGCCCTAAGTTCAAAATGCACATACCATTAAAATATGTGGGTGTGTATGTGCATGAGAGAGAGAGAGAGAGAGAGAGAGAGAGAGTATAAAGTAAAAAAATTCTGCTTTTGTCTCTTCAATTTGACTATAGAATTTTTTCTCAGTATCTTATAATCATGCATTATTTTACTGACAGAAAAAATTATATACTCAAATAATTCCTATATAGACAAATTATATACTCAAATTGTTAAACAGAGCTAAAAACTTGTTTATACACTTCCATAATGTATTAATATGAATGCTAATAGAGATCAGGACCATTAATTAACTGAGAATTAATATCCTTTGTCATAGACTTAGTTCGTTAGAATAAATGTGTCACTTCTTATTTTTCAATATTTTTATTTTCAGTTCCCCAAGAGCCACTTCATATTTGATGACATGTTTCCTTAAATATAATTGGTTTCCTCCTGCACCAAAAGTTGGTAAGAAGTTCTGTTCCATTATATACCTGTTCACAAAAGCATGAGATCATGGATGCTGGATGACCTATGTCAGCTGGATGACCTATGTCAGCAGCCTGACCAACTACATCAGAAGTATTTATGGAGCTTGTATAAATAAATATCTAAACAATATGCCATTAAGAAGAAATGTGCCTGTCCATATTTTAATCTTCCAAGATAACACTACCAGAGTTTACGGTTAGAGTAACTAGTTTGGCATATAGCTAGTAAGACTCCTCAATCCTAATTTTAGTCTTTAAATAATGAACTTGAGTGAATATCTAACTGGCCATTATAACTGCCATCTCATTAATTTCTGCTATTTATAAGCTTTACAATTACATAAACTTCCCCTTAGCAATAAGCTTCCTGAAATATTTACAATTTCCGATTTAAGAAGTGTATCAACAATACCTTGACAAGGAGTGATGTCAGGAAGATAGTCGACTAGGAAGTCTTTCTTATTCTTCCACAGGAGCAAGGACATAACAACAATATTCAGACCAAAACAGCCTATGAGCAGACAAGAACTTTGTTAAGAAGTTGAAGCATCCCAGATGCTGAGAAAAATTGTACCCATATAGGGAAGAAAAGCAATTCACTTTGCTCATGTCGTTCCCCACTAAGCCCAGCTAAAATCCAAGAAGAACGCCTTACCCCATGACTTCTCCCAGAGGAGCAAAGGAGAGAAGCCACGTGGCCTCTGGTGCATATCCAAAGAGCTAATTTCTACATTGCTTCATCCTGAACACTAAAATATCAGCAAAGCCTGATGCCTGGGATTCTAGGAACAAAGGAAATGAGACTGGCACCCTATCAAAACTGGCACTGCTACTACTATGCAAAATTGGTAAAAGGCACAGAGCTGAGCATTTCCAAAGGGGGAGGAAAAGAAGCAAAAATACATTCTCCTTAGCATCTCAGAACACTCCTCATTGGGTCAGTCTCTATTTCAGCTAGTACAAAACACTGAAGTTCCAGCAGTGTGTGGATATATAGGGTAGCCAAGGGCAAAGGACAATGGGCAGGCATCCTCCTTTAAATGCCGCTGCTGTGTATGATTGGGAAGGGCAAACTTTCTTCAAATACACAGACACCAGTGTTAGAACCCAATGAACATGAAAAATGAAGAAAACATGACACAATCAAAGGGGAAAATAAAATCTCCAGTGACCAACTCACAGAAAGGGAATTTTATTAATTTCTTGAAAAAGAATTCAAATTATTTGTATTTTAAATGCTTAGTGAGTTACAAGGGACCTCTGAGAGAAAACTGAAAAAGAAGAATACTTGAACCAAATGAGAAAAAATGATAGAAAAAATTTTAAAGAAGAAATATTGGAACTGAGGATACAATCGCTGAACTGAGAAATTCGCTAGAGGGAGCTGGATGCTGGTGGCTCACATCTATATCCCTAGTTTTTGGGAGGCTGAAATTGGAAGTATCGTGGTTTCAGGTCAGTGAGGGGAGAGAGGTTCAATTCATGAGATTCCCATCTCAATGGAAAAAAACTGGTCATGGTGGTGCACATCTGTCATCCTATGATGGGAAGCTTAAATGTCTCTAAAATAACTAGAGCAAAAAAGAAGTGGAAGCATGGCTCAAATGGTAGACCATCTGTTTAACAAACACAAAGCCTTAAGTTCAACACTGAGTACTACATTAAAAGAAAAATCAGAAGAGGAGTTCAACAGCATTTAACCAAGCAGAATAAAGAATTAGTGAGCTTAAAAAGAGTTCAATTAAATTAATGTATTCAGAACAGCAAATAGAAAAAAACAGAAAGGAGTAAAGGAGGCCAAGAGACTGGGTCTGGTGTCTCACGCATGTAATCCTAGCTATTCAGGAGGCAGTGATTAATAAGAGGATTGTGGTTCGAAGCCAGCCTGGGGAAATACTCATGAGATTCTATCTTGAAAATACCCAACACAGAAAAAGGGCTGTGAGAGTGACTCAAGGGGTAGCATGCCTGCGTAGCAAGAGTGAGGCCCTAAGTTCAAACCCCAGTACCACCGAAAGAAAGAAAGAGAGAAAGAGAAAGAGAGAAAGAGAGGTGAGAGGAAGTATGAGAGCCCATCAAGTGAACCAATAGGCATATTTTGGCAGTTCCAGAAGAAAGTAAAAGACAAGGGAAAGAAAGCCTATCTCAAGAAATAATGGCTGAAAATATCCTAAATCTGGATAGGGAAATGTGACTCCTTCAGAGTCACAAAGAACAACAATAATATGAATCCAAAGAGGTCTATACCAAGACAAATATATCAAATTGTCAAACATCAAGGGAAAAGTAATTTTGAAAGCAGTAAGAGAAAAGCAACTTGCTACATACACCAGAGTGTCCATAAGACTAGCAACATATTTCCCAACCCAAACCTTACAGGTTATACAGAAAGGTGTAGGATAATGCATTCAAAATATTGAAAGAAAAAACTGGCAATGGAAAATGTTATCTCTAACTAAGCTGCTTTTGAAAGATGAAGTAGAAATAAATACCTTCTCATATAAAAGCTGGGGAATTTCATTTCCATTAGATCTGCCTTATAGAAAATGCTAAAGGTAGAAGTCAAAAGAAACCAAATTTCAACACAAAAACATGTATGTGTGAATCTCAGTGTCCAGACAAAATTTATAAGCAAAACCAGAATGACATTGTAACAGTAGTGCTAAAATCATTATTAATACTATTATAAAAGCAAGAAGAAAAAACTACCAAGAATAATTATGACTGTAATAAATAGTTGCTATATATACAATATAAAAATATGTAATTTTGGTACCAATAATAAAAAGAGACTACAACAGAGTAAAGAGTAGAGTTTTGTCTGTGAGCAAAGATAAGTTATCAGCTTAAATTAGATTTTTATAACTATAAGATGATCAGTGTAAATCCTGTGGTAATCACATGTAAAAAGCTTATTATAAATATGTAACAGGTAAAGAGGAAGAAATCAAAGCACACTGCCAAAAAATCATCAAAGCATAAAAAAGACAAAAATAGAAGAATAAGGAACAAAAGAAGTATAAAACAGCATTTTTTCTTTAGCACACAGAAAATACTTTAGATGATATATTCAGCCACAGAACAAATCTCAACAAATTCAAAACAATCAAAATTACATCATGTATCATCTCTCATCACAATACAATAAAGCTGGAAATTAACAACAAAAGAAACTTCAGAAACTATACAAATTCATGGAAACTAAACATGTTACTGAAAAAAAACTATGAGTCATCAAAGCAATCAAAAGGGAACTTAAAGATTTTCTTGAAACCAATGTAAATGGGAACACAAGAGACTTAAACCTATGAGATACAACAGAAGCAGCACTAAGAGGGAAATATGCAGTAATAAGTACCTATATGCAAAAACAGAAAGCTATCAGACAAACAAATGATGCATTTTAAGGACCTAGCAAAGCAGGAGCAAACCAAACTCAAAGAAAGAATAAAGATCAGAGCACAAATGAACAAAAAAATAAAAATAAAAGTACAAAAGATCATGAACAAAGGGTTGATTTTTTTTGAAAAAAAATAAACAAAATCAACAAACCTTGAGCTAAACTAAGAAAAAGAGAAAGATCCTGCATTAAATAAAACTAGAGATGAAAAAGAAAACATTACAACTGATAGCACAGATATACAAAGGATCATTAGAGGCTATTGTGGACAAACAAATCGGAAAACCTAGAATTGTGTAATTTTCTGGACACATACAACATACCAAAATTGAACCATGAACACACTTGAGACCTAAACAAACCAACAATAGTAGTAAGACTGAATCAATAATAAAATTGTCTCCCAGCAATGAAAAGTCCAGGGCTGGGTGACTTTATTGATGAATTCTATCAAACTTTTAAAGGACTAATGCCAATTCTTCTCAAACTGTCACAAAGAATTGAAAGGAAAGAAACCTTTCCTACCTTGTTCTATGAAGCCAGCATTATTCTAATGCCAAAAACAGAAAAAGACTCAACAAAATAAAATTATAGACCAATATCCTGAATTCACATATATGCAAAAAGTCTCAACAAAATACTAGCAATTCAAATCCAATAACATATTAAAATCAACATTTGTCATTAGCAAGTTGGATGCCTCCCAGGGATGCAAGGATGGCCCAACATATGCAAACCAATAAACATAACAGCACTTCACATCAACTGAATGAAAGATAAAAATCATTTGATGATTTTAATAAATGCAGAAAAATCATTTAATAAAAATTCAACATAATTTCATAAGAACCCTGAATAAACTATGTCTGCAAGGACTATATTTCCACACAATGTAAGCAATAAAAAAAGCCCACAGCCAACATCACAATGAAAGTTGCAGGATTCAAAATCAACATATAAAATCAGTAGCATTTTCATACACCACTAACAAGATTGCTGAGAAAGAAACCACAAAAGCAATGCCATCGACAAGAGCTACGAAAATAAAATAAAATACCGTAGGAATAAATTTATCGTGGAAGTGAAAGACCATTGCAATGAAAATAACGAAACACTGATGAGACAAATTAAAGAGGGCACACAAAAATGAAACAGCCTCCCGTGTTTGTGGATTTTAGAATTAATATGATAAATGTCTGTATTACCTAAAGTGATTGATGGACTCAGTGCAATTGCCGTCAAAACACCAATGATATTGTTCAAAGAACTAGAAAAAAGCCATCTCAAAATCCATATGGAAGCACAGAAGACGAGTAACCAAAGTAACCCTGAACGTAAGGAACAAAGCTGGAGGCGCCAGAGTGCCTGATTTCAGGGCATACTACCAAACCACAGCAGCCAAGAGAGCATGGTACTGGCAGAGAAACAATCACACAGACTAATGGAACAGAATACAGACCCCAGAAACAAACCCACACATCCATAGCCAGCTGTTTCTCAACAAAGGTGCTGAAAACATACCTTGGAGAAATGGCAGGCTCTTTAACAAATGATATGAGGAAAACTCAATGGCATAGGAAGAAGACTGAAACTTGATCCCTGGCTTTCACACTATACAAAAATCAGCTCAAATTGAGTTAAAAACCTAAATGTAAATGTGAAACTACTAGAAAAAAAACATAGAGGAAACATTTAAAGACAGAAGCACAGGCAAAGATTTTCTGGATATGACCCCACAAATGAGGGAATGAGGGCAAAAAATGTCAAAGGGGATTATATCAAATTAAAAGAATTCTACAGCAATCTCAGAGTGAATAGAAGGGAGAAAATATTTTCCAACTATTCATTGGACAATATCCAGAATATATACTGTACTTAAAAACTTAACAAGAAAAAGGGTTATCTGAATTAAAAATGAGTAAATTACCTAAGTAAAAAGAAGAAATACCAAAGGTCAATAAATATATGAAAAATTGCTCAATATCATTAGCCATCAGGGAAATGGGAATCAAAACTACAGTGAAGTATCAACTCATCTGAGGGAGAATGGTATTAAAAATATTTTTAAAAAACAATTGCTGGTGAAGATATGCAGAAAAAGGAATTCTCATATACTGTTGGTAGGAATGTAAATTGGTATAGCCATTAATGAACAATATGGAGGCTCCTCAAAAAATTAAAACTAATTCTATATATGATTCAGCTATCCCACTCCCACTTACAGAGAGACTGATCAGATGCTAGATAGATAGAGATATATGTATATGTATATATGATACATATGAATATATATATAAATGAATCAGCATACCAAAGAGATAACCTACACATTCATGCTTATTGTGATAATATTCAGAAAAGCTAAGCTATGTGCCCATCAACAGGTGGATAAAGAAAGAACATGTGGTATCCATACACAACAGAGTAGTATTCTGCCATAAAGAAGAATGAAATAGTGTTATTTGCAGCAAAGCAGTTGGAAGTGAAGGACAGTATATTAAGTGAAATAAGCCAGAAACAGAAAGACTAGTAATGAATGTTCTTTCATATGCAGATGCCAAAAAGAATTTGACCTAGAAGTAGAACAGTGATAAGTACAGATTGGGAAGAAGAGGGTAGAAAGGGGGAAGTTGGATTTGGTCAGTGCACACCATATCCATTCACAGGAATACCACACCGAACCCCACTAGTATAAACAATTAAGACAATACAAATGAATACAAACTGAATACAAAAATGAATTCATATGTGATCATTGTTTTTTAAATTTTTATGTTGAAATCCTCACCATCTCATATGAATTTGGATTATATCAGCCATGCATGGACATAAAATAAGGCCTTGAACCAAAATGAGAAAAGGAGAACTAAATAATCTACATACAGCATGGGCTCCTAAAGAGCCACATCCTTTGTGAAAGAAGAAAAATTAACCCCTTGATTAAGAAGATGGAAAGTAAGAGTACACATGTTAGTCTGAGTGCTGCTCATATTATAACAAACTTAATCTCATGCAGATTTGAATTCAAATTACCTTACCTCAAACCAAGAAAAACAGTATAAAACAATATGGTTGAAAAATAAATCTGAATATAACAACAAACACAATAAATGTAAATGTGCTAAATTAAAGAAAATTTCAGCTGGAATATAAAAATCCAACTGTAAGAAAAGCACTTAAGACAGGGAAATTTTTTTAAAAAGGATAGAAATAAAAAGAACAGAAAATATATACCATACAGTGCTAAGTAAAATAAAGCTGTACTAGGCATCTAGGAAAAATGTATTTCAAGGCAAAGAATACAATCATTGGTAAAGACAGTCACTACCTAAAGAAAGAAGGTCCAGTTCACCAGTGACCTTCAGCATCCTAAGTTTATATGTAAGTTACAACATTGCCTCAAGGTATCTTTTAAAAATTGCCAATTGTAAGGATGAAAACCAGAAATCCAGACTCAAGGTGGGTGATTTGCACATACTTCTATCAGAAATGATAGATCAAACTGATAAAACTTGAATAGGGATACAGAATATTTGAAAATATAATTAGCAGTGTTAAATATACATGACTTGTTTTGGCCAATGGTATGTGAGCAAATCAAAGAAGTCATAATGGAAATAAGAAAGTATTTAGAAATGAATGATAATGAGCAATGCCATCAGGAAATTTGTGAGGGGGGCTAAAATAGGAAATGTAGTGCTACATGCCTATAAAGGGGAAAATTATAAGTAATAAGTTAAATATTAAAGGATGAAAAATGTGAAAATAAGTCCAAGGAAAATAAAATAATTATTAGCAAAGATGTCTCAAAAAGAAAAGAATCTATGACAATTTAAGAAATTCTATCAGTGATGTGTAAATTTCATCAATTGTTCGAAATACTTGCTACATCTCTGGCAAAACTCCTGATAGGAGAAGCATGTCTCCCTCTCCAGTGACGGTATACTTGACCGGGTGACTTGTTTTGGCCAATGGTATGTGAGCAGAAATGACTAACACTATGTCAGAGAAGCAACTTTCTTTCACTTTTCCTTGCTTCACTTTTCTTTCTTCACCTTTGACTTACATCATTTAAATGTGCCTAGTGTTCTAAAATGAATAAAATTCTGATTTTCTGCCCAAGTATCTATAATGAGATCCTCTTGATCAAGGTATCCCAAATGTAAACCGTTCTTTTCCTAAGAAAACTCTAGCTTTCCTACTTCACTCACAACTATTGTCATGACCACCGCAACCTTCATTGAAAAAGTATTTCCATGGTGAAAAAAAATCTATGTATGAGAGAAAGCTACTGACTCTCAGGCAAAAGCTTAAATATTTCTTTCCACTGGTGTTACCAGCTCAAGTCCACTATTGCTATGCTTCTTCTCTTACAACAGCTAATTCCCAGCAATTCACAATGTATCTTTCTTCTCATCAGTTGGGCAGCTGTGTGCCACACCCTGCCATTAATTTTTATGAGTCATGGATGTTGGTTTTCCATTTGCTCTTACACATGGTTTTCTAATGCTGACACTGGTTTTCTCATGCTTTAGTTGATTTTCCCATTTGTTAAAATCAGGTCAAAAAACATTCAAGGGGAATAAAACAGAAAGCTATCATTTCAGTTATAGTCACATATAAGTAAAAAGAAAGTTACAAGTTAAAGGCAAATACTTCATATTTTTCCTTGAAATTTATTTCCCAAATCAAGTATGAAGTACTCATGTATGAAAATGGAAAAATAAAACCTGTTGAAACTATGATATATTATAAGAACTTTGGTAAATGCCACAATGTTCCCCAATACAACAATAAAAAAAGATAAAAAATAATTTAGTTGCTTGTCTTACAATTGCATGCTAAAAATTTTCAGTATCTATTTTTCTGTCTTCCATTGGCAACAAAGCCAATACTAAATTCAACTTGAGTAAGATTATAAAGCCACTTCTATATTTCCATGTTTTGGATTCTATTAGTCCCACTACAGCCCATCTCTAATGAAGACAGAAAAGTTCCATGATGAAGCCAGAACAGTGAACAGTGCCAGAAACTATCTTATGGCCTTAAGTAGAAAGAAACTTGTGGTGAACATCAGCTGGTGCTAAGTGTCTTCTAGTGCTGTAAAAAGGTGAGTTAAGGCTGCTACTAGGGCCACAGCATATCAGGGACCTGGCTGCCTGGAGGCCATGAAGAATGCTCAGAGGGTCTCTAGAAGTATCCTTATGGCTAACACACACATAAACTGACTAAGCAGCTTCTACTCTAATTAGCTCCTTGGCCAACATCTTGTCCAATCAGAGGGGGAAAAACTGTGTTTTTAATAACCTTATGAATAATATATAATCTTGGTTTTGAAATGGAAAGAAAAGTATAAATCCCCAAAGCTAAAGAGTGCATGTATTTTAAGCAAAGCTAAATCCTGGAATGCTCTCTGCTACAAGAAAGCTATGAAATCTGTGTCTTGCCATTTCTGCTGTAAAGATTTCCTTCATAGTATTCCTTGAACCAGGAGCCTTTCCATTGCTATGAATCAACTAGAAGTATCCAGCAGGCAAATGCTGGTAGCTCTGTTCAGACCCCACCAAGCCAAATTTTTGATGCAAAGATCACAGAAGCTACTTTACTTCTGCAGCCTGGTTGTCCATCTTCTTCTTTGATTCTGGGACCTATCACATACCTTTCCAAGAAATTCACCTTACCACACCCGCACCTTCTTTACTTCTTTAGTTAGCCAGAGTTTGTTCTGGTATTTGTAACTGAAGAAAACTGATACAGAGACCTTGATGAGGTGGGGGAGGAAAACCTCACTTGTTCACCTCTGGCTCTGCTGTGTGCAGCACAAGGCTTATTTTATACGCAGGCAGAGCAGGTGTCCAGCTATTAAATGTAAATGCCACCTTTGCATAGCTAAAAATATGCTTTTTAACTAAATTCCCTAACTGAAATGCCCTCAATTTAGAATTAAGGGTGGTCCTCTTAAAATGAGTCTGTGGTTTATTCATCGTTCAATGTCAAATTAGTTGCTTACTCCAACATCTAGTGAAGATAAGCTTTGATAGATAGTAACTTGAGGAGAAAGGAAAAGAGGACAGACTTAGAGTTTGGATACTTGGTGAGCCATCTGGGATTACCAGAGGCAGCATGAGGACAACTGGCACACACAGAACCATTACTCTGTGGACTATGGTCTGTGATTACTTCCACCCCATCAGGATCTCCCTGCAACACTTCTAGCCCTATTGATTGGACATGTCCATCTGTGGCATCCACCTCTCCGTCCCAAATCTACCATTCTTACAGAGGCCTGTGTTCTATTTTGAATAAAAATTTGTTTACCATACATCTGCCTTCTCAATGTTTCATACCTCAATTCCAGGATACCTCAAATTCCTTAGCATGGCATACAATACCTTTCACTATCTTCTCTACTTATTTCTTGCCACTATCCTATGCTCACTTCACATTCCAGCTGCACCTAACCACCTGTCTTTTCCCATACCATTCCCACCTTCCTGCCTTCATGCCTTTGTACATGTTTTCCCCTACTCAGACAATCCTTCCTTTATTTCTCACTGAACTCACACTATTCCCAAATAAGCTTAGTATGAACACTGGCAGCAAAAGTCCCAAGATCCCCTAGTTAGAACCAAGGATCTTTTCTCTTTTATCTCATAATATCCCGGAATGTATATTTTAACTCAAGTATACACACATACTTCAATTATTCATTTATAGTTCTACACTTAATGTCTTCAGGATTTGATTGTGTCATTTATCTTTGTGTCCCTAGAACCCAGAATATAGTAAGCTCTCAATAAATGTTATTAAATGAAATTCAATGTTCAAACTTGAGTTTAAAGTCTCTATTTAAAAAAACTGCTCATCATCACTCTTTATGAATATGTCACTATTCATTCTATCAATCATGCTGAAAATTCAATCATATTTGACTTTTCTTTGTTCATCTCTTCTTTTAAGCATTTCACATGCTTGGGAGACCAAATACCCTAATCAAATAACCATGACCATTCATATCCCCCAGAAAGAAACTATCCACTTCTGAACCATTTCCACCTAAGTTCACCAGAGACCAGGAGTCTGCATGATGCACAGAAATGACCTTGTCTCTGAAGTTTTCTGATTTGGATTTTGGTTTATTAAAAATAGTAGTAAGGTATGACCATTTGCTGAGCGAACCATGAAATCCTGGGTTTAGTGATAAAAGCTTTAAATGCCATCCCATGCCTCAGGATGGGAACATCCGCTGTCATAAAATTATTACCTCTGCCTAGGAAGAGAGGACAAAGCCTAAATTGGAGCTGGTGGGGATTATCCTGGAGGAGGCAGGAGCAGCTGGCCAGCATTCTACCTCAAGCATGTAGTAGTCAAAGTTTAAGATTAGTCTGTCAGAGACCTTCCTTACACCCACAAGCTCCTTTCACCCCTTTCAACAGCTGAGGCTTCCTGCTGAAGGACAGCACTTGCCTATATTAGAAGATTTCCCTGCCCAGTGGTTGATAAGCTGTCTCCTACTGCAGGGATGTGATGGAAAATGAATACTCTTACACATTGCTAGAATAAATATAAGTTACTACATATAATCTTTCTGAGCAGTAGTACAGCAATTTCTTTTAAAATTAGAAATACATACTACTGTATGTATATACTACATACTGATTTCTGAGGAATCATTCCTACAGAAATAAAGCCACAAGTACGTAGGCAAATAACAGAGCTGATATTTAGAAAGCACATACCCATACAATGTACCACACAGCATCAGTTCTGATTAGTCTGTACTGTGCCATGCCAGTTATTAAATATTTTAAAGCCACCTCTTGATATATAAATAAGATTTTACATATGTGAGATTTTTTTAAACTATGAACAAAGCATGTTTAAAAAATCCCTTACAAATTGTGGTGTGCACACATGCACCTTGCTTCCTTCTACCCTTCTGCAACTCTGTCTCCCCAAGTAATCAATATTTATAGTTTTTTGTAAGCATATAATTTATATATAAACATCCGGATTTTTACACATAAGATTTTTAGAGGCTTATTGTTTTCAAAAAGAGGACATCACGCTAAAAAGTATTCCTCTAAAGCTTGCTGTTCTACATACATTTAGAAATCCCTCCCACAAAAGTAGAAAACTCTAACATCCAATTTCCACGTAATACTTCAGCCGTTGATGTAGAATAGTGCTGTTAACCATTAGGAGACCAATGAGTATTTGCTCCTGTTCTATGACTGAATTTGGCATGAGTGTGCACTTGGAAGTTTGGTCTTCAATATGGTGACATTGAGAGTGGTCGTTGGAAAGTCATTGAGGCTACTCCCTTTGAAAGGGATTAATGTAATTTTTGCAGGACCTGAGCTAGTTCCCATGAAAGTTGATTATTATCTGAAAGAGTAAGCCTGGCCCCCAAATCACTCCATCTTCCTGTTTTTCTGTGTGAGCTTTTCTGAAGGTGCCTCCACAATTGTGTTGCCATCTGCCATGAGGCCCTCACCAGAGGATGAACAAATGAGACCTCTTGATCTTGGATGTTTTAGCTTCCAAAACTGCAAGCAAAATAAATCTTTTTTCTTTATAAAGCTCCCAAGCGCTGGCATTTTGTTATAGCAATAGAAAATGGACTAAGACATTGTATTCCTATTTTCCCCATCACCTAAAGTGCTTTGATGTACATCCTTTTGCTGCCAATATGATAGGGGAGCTATTCATATCACTACTGATGGTGAGCATGTATTCATATTGTATCAATCCTTTGGATTTCTATTTCTCTGAATTTCCTTGTCCATTTTTCTATTAGGGTCTTGATTTTTAATATCAAAATGAAATAACTTTTTGTAGACTTAAATATTGTTTCTCTCATATGTACTGCAGATAACTTATGTCTCACTCTACTGTTTACCTTTTGATCTTATGTAATCTTTCACTATGCAACTTTCTTATTTTACGTGATTAAAAAACCCCTCTTTCCTTTCATGGCTTTTAGGATTCCTACCTTAGATTTTAAAGTCTCAGCCTTTAAAACTGGCTATTATATAAGCTTCCCACTTACATAAGTTTTCAGTTAATTTTGAAAACTGTACTTATATAATGTTGTATAATGAGTAAAGAAAGATTTGTCCTTATTTTCCTTGTAGATGGATAAGAAGATAAAAGGGAGCTAGAAATGGAAAGACAGAAAGAAGGAAATTTCTGGGCTTTCTCTTCAGTCCCACTGATCTTTTTAAACCATTCCTATGCAATTATATTTCCAGGATATCTCGGTTTTATCTAGCATTTGGAAAAGTTGCATTTGTTAGTTGTCAATTTTTTTCATGTAAGAATATGGTATGTCATGTCATTTTATGTGCTGAAACCAAAGGTCAGCAAGCTGTAAGCCATGGGCCTGATCTGCCACACCAGGTATTAGGGCATTTATTGTCTCTGGCTGTTTTCATACTATAGCTGCAGCTGAGCTGTGCAGAGATGAGGAGCTGCAACTGACCATGTGGGTCACAAAGCCCAAAATGCTTACTATTAGATCTTCACGGAAAAAGTTGGCTAGTACCTAGGTTAAATCATAAGTTATGCCCTTCAATTAAAGTTTGTGGTTTTATTTATAAGCATAAATAAAATCTCATAACAGATTGAGTTGGTGTAGTGTATTCTTGGCTATCAAAATATTCATGTAGTTTTGGGATTGAGTTGGTGAGTATTCACAATGTGTGGAAAAGCATGACACAGACCATACGATCTCAGTTACCTAAAATGGATCATTATGTGTACACAGGATTTAGGACAGTCCAACTGTACTGCTTGTGGCTATGGATGATTTTGTTCTTTGCCTCATGTGTTTGTTTCCTGTAATGTACATGTTAACTTAATAAAGGTTATTTTAAAAACCTGAAAAAAAAGCCTTTCTTTTACTTAATAAATGTTACAAATTGACAGGAACTTACAAAGATAGTGAAGAGTGGCTCTGCTTACCATTCATCTGTTTTCTCACAAAAGTTGCATTTTACATTATTATAGTACAATACCAAGACCAAGAAAATTAAAATTTGTAAGTGTGTTTGAAGTTCTATGACACTTTGTCTTATGTTGATCCATGTAACCACGTAACTACAATCAAGATACAAAATTACTTTGTGACAACAAAGATTTCCCTCTTTCTCTCTCTTTATAGACACAGCTATCTTCCGCTCCCATTACCCAAAACTCCTAGCACAACTAATTGTTTTTATCTCTATAATTTTATTTCAGGAATGCTGTATAAAAAGTACCAGACAACATATGACATTTTGGGAGTTGGTTTTTTCACTGAGCATAATATCTTTTAAGTGCATTAAATAACCTTGAGATGTATCAAGTTACTGCTGATTAGAGAATTACTCTTTCAAACAGTATGTAGGCACTTTTCTTGTTAAATTTACTTCTAGGCATTTTCTAGCCTTTGTTACAATGCAGTTATTTCAATAGAATATTTTCCCTATATTTCTGATAATTGTTATTGCATATCATAATAAGAATAATTGTATTATGTTTACTTGTGTTAGGCCCTATCCTAGCACTTCGATATATCAAAGCTTATCTAACCTTACAACAAGGCCCACCAGCAAACACAAGCACCAGCCTTTCATGGACTTCACTAGTTCCTCTCCTTGCTCATTTAGGCTTTTCTCTGGCCCTCCACTTTCCCTTCTAGACCTTATTCTCCCACAGTTCCACAAGGCCTTATTTCATGTGCCTTAGTTGCACTGAAATCTAACTATTGCATATTACTTCTTATTCCTTCTCCCACTCATCCCCATCCTTTGGTCTCTTTCCAAATTTTGATGTTAAGTGCTTAGCTCATTTGTTTCCAACCCTTCTTGCATCCTAATAAATATTTTAAAGCTATACATTTCCTTATAGGTAAAGTAGCCACCATGTCTCAGAAATTTTGATATGTATGAATTATACTTATTTTTTGTTCTAAATATTTTAAAAATAAGTTCCAATTGGGTTTTTTAACCTGTACAGATCATTTTTGTCTTTGAATAAAGGGATTCAATCTGTTTCCATTTAGTGTAACAACTGAAATATTGGATTTGCTCTCCACAATATGTTATGTATGCTATTTATTTTACCTGTGGTTTTTATTTTGGTTAGCTATTTTAAAGAAGAGTGAAATACAAGGTAATGTCTAAAGAGAAGCTTAGACTCCACAAAGTAAGAAGACATCTTATAGCAGCTAGGTCAAGTAAAATAATTTACCAATTTTCAAGACAAATGTATCCTTTTCCTTTTTTTTTTTCAGATATTCTCTGTGGGAAGTAATGCCTTCTACACTGGCCTTATCTCAAAGCATCGCACACCTGAGATAAAAATATTGACTCCATAATATTGGCCAAGCACTGTTCTAAATGCTGTATTGACAACATCTCAATTAATCCTCAGAACAAGAATATGGATATATACTAGGATTTGGTTTGGTTTTTATTTTTTGGCAGTATTGGGAGTTGAACTCAGGGAATCAATTTTGCAAGGCAGGTACTTCATCACTTGAGCCACAACCCCAAAAACGCAAAACAAAAAAACATGGATCAAGTGTAAATAAACTCTTTACAAGCTCCCATCTTCTCATCTTCCATGGGTTGCATGGAAGAAAGTTGGGGAAGATGTCTAAGTGGAAGATAGGAGTGCCTCTTGAGTGCCTTTTCACATTAACAAACAGAAATCTGGCCAGTTCATGCTTTAACCTCTGCTGTCCCACGGAACCATAATTCTTCCTTTTCATTTTTTTAGGCCACATAGCTGTGCTATAATTTAAACAGTTTTCCCAAAAGAGTTAAAAAGTTATATTAGAGCCATATAACTTAAAAATTACGTAGTAGGGTTACCTAGTAGAGTCTCAAATCCTATCATGTTGTCTTACAGATGAAGTCCTGAGACCCAGAGAAGAGAAGTGAAGGCAGATGCTATTAGCATTCTCTTGAGGGATTCAATCACTTGGTGGCTAACAGTTCGCCTTGGTTCTGCAGAGAATCTTCTTAGAGCCCTTGCCTTTTCCAGAGCCTGAAGAACTCGATTACTTAGGTTTCTCCACCACCTATTCCTTACCCAACCTAGGACAACCCAAGAACTCCCTGATTTAAAAGTACGAAATTCAGGGACTTGGCCTCCAGACAAACTCTTAAGTGTAGCTTACCTCCCCCAAACTCCTGGGAATCGGGCTGCGATGGAGGCTTCTGAAATGCACCCTCATTTGGCTTCTGCCCTTTCTCTATCCTGCTCCCCAGCTCCTTGCCAGTCTTCTCTAGGGAGCACTACCGCAATAGGTCACTTGTACTGGAATACATGGTATAAGAGTTTGTTCCTAGGGATCCCCTGTGAAAAAAGAATGGATGTACCCACTACGATCTCTCCAGAAGAGACATTTATGTCTTCTACTGCCTACTTCTGTAGGTTAGATTCCCTAAAGTTCAGCTACAAGCAGTATTGCTCAATTTCACCTAATCAAAGCATCACATTTATCCCTGTTTCCTTCCTTTGGTCTCTTGAACAGTTGCTCTTACTGACGTGAGCTGATGGTCTGCTGCTGGCCTTTCAGGGACATGAGAAAGAATTATAGAATATTTAGCATTGTGTTTAGTGTTGCTAGGGAACCCAAAAAGATGTCCACCATCTTATCTAGTACTCCCCTTGTGAGAACCCACTGGAGACCTCAGTGCTAAGAAACGCTCTGCATGTCTTGAAGATCTCTGTGGTCTATTTATATGATCACAAAGAATCTTGTAGTTCATGCAGTAGTTCCTTTTGTTTTGATTATTAGGAAGTTCATAGGCAAATTGCGGGTCACATCCACTATCCACACTGCACATTATGATCTGTCTACTACTAACTTTTCCTCTGCCCTTTTCTAGCCTTAAAATATTTACTCTTCCATCTTATGATATATGACCTTTTCCATTCCTCAAAAATCAAAGTGGAATAAACTGTTAAAGAGACTAAGAAGATAATCACTTAAAAAAGCATTCTACAAGATTGTGGGCTTCAGCATTTGGGCATTTGAGAACATTATTTCTGAAAGGAGGGGAATATAACTCTCAACTAACCCAAAGGGATCTTTTGTTGTTATGTTACTTAGCTTACAGCAAAGTTTTCCAACCTGGTCTCCATTTTCATTTCATTGAATATAGCAAAACTTGGTGAAGGAAGTTTTGGGGGGGTGTCCTTCCAAATCCTCTTCTGCCATTAGTCATGTGTTTCATCCTTTCTGTTCTTTCTCACCACATCACCCTCAATTGTGGTATATTAAAAATAAATATTGAGTATCCTACATGCCAGAAACAGTGCTCAGAGTGAGGATAAAAGGACAAACAAAGCAAACAGGACCCGTGTCCTTAAGGGATTCACAGTTAGGAAGAAGAAAAGATTACATGAATGGATAAGTGGTTATGATATTATTAGATCAATTATATTTTAGTATAATTACTAACTACATAAAGTAATTATTAAAATGCATATGCACAGAATGCTGGGGGAAGGTTGGAGATTGGGTTGGATATCAAATATTCCTGATCCCTCACCCACACCCCTACTGCATATAACAGACAAAACTCAAGATAGGAAATACAATAATGTCAATATTCCATATCTATACACTTTCAATGGTCAAATTGGCAAATCTTACAGCATGTATACAATTTTAAAACAGTAAGTTAAAATCAAAAAGAAATTTTTCACTGTTATACTGTTGTGTACTATTTCTTTCTCACATGATAGTAAGTTTTTGATAAAGCCTCCATAGATTATTATTAAATAATTCATGGTAATAATAGGCTTCTCCAAAAAAGTATCTTCATAGAATGACTCAACATATGGCAAGCCTCACAGCATCATGGTAGCCCATCTGACTCTAGAATGACTCAACACAGATACAGAAACGCTCTATGTTTAAATCATTGCAATATAATTTCCCATTATTTATTTTTAAAGATTATTTGCCTGCTTTTAATGTGCTATGTTTTCAACTTCTATTGTATTTTTATTGAAATTTGTAGCCATTAGGCAAAAATTCCTGGTAAATATTCCCAGCATTTCTCTAATAACAAGCAGAAAAGACTTTAATCATAAAACATTAAGAGATTGGCACTTTCTTTAGAGAAGAGTAAGTAAGTAATTGTAATTCAATAGCTAGGGGCCTCTATTTAATGATAAAATAAAATTTATGACCATTAAAGATACTTATTTGACTAATACCTTATATTAAAATGTACTACATGAATAATAATAACAGTACATACTTATTTGGCACTTATATATATTAACTCAACCAAACACTGCCTCCCATAACTGATTTAGTTTGCACAATGACACTATGAGGTAGGTATTATTATCTCTACTTAACAACTTGCAGACACCAAGTCTCCAATAAATTAAAACACTTACATGTGAAGACAGGAAGGGAAAAGAAATAGAGTCACAGATGATTTAAGTTATTTGGGGCCATGGTCATACAAGAATACATGGAAATTGCTAGCATGTCATTCACAGTTTCTGGTTCACAAATCCAAACGGGGCCTCTGTTCTCTCTTTATACCCTTATGAAGTTAGGAGTACCTCCATTTGTCTTCTGTATGTTTCCTCGAAAGACCTCACAGGAAGAAGACAGTGGCCAAAGGCAGAATTTAGTGTTTCCAAGTGTCTCGGCTAAGTGTTTGTTGAATAAATTAAATTTGCAAATGTTTACAGAAATAAGGAATAGAAGATGATGGGCAAGGACTACCAATAATAAATACAATGATAATATGAGCGAATCATTCAATCAAACAACATCATCAATAAAACACTTTGTCTGTCTGTCTGCCTGTCTAGCTAGCTAGGACTCTGAGTTAGGCAAAATTTAAAGTCACAGTTCTTGTCTTTTTGAAGTTCATAAAAATAACAAATACATAAACATCAGAAATACACATGAAAATGAAGCAAGCAATGGGTTCAAAGAGAAAACAATGCATGGATATTACATTTCTCTTATGTCTGCACTTTGCTTCCAGTGGAGTGAGAAAGTGCCTTCCTTACTAGGTTTTCAGATAGAAACCAGGGTGGTAAACATTCATCAACCTTAACTCTTTACTGCATATCTTGAAAATGCCTTCACCCCAGTGCCCAGCAATAGTTACTTGTTAGCCCTCTGACTCTTACAGGGTTCACAAAAATTTCAAGAATGGGAATCAGTTTTCTCATTCTTCTGCACACTTTTAGAGGGCGACACTGTGAGTGCCATAAAAACTCCTCACATATGGCTTACCCGGCTTCTTTGTGGAATGGAACTGGAGTCACAGAAGCTCTCTGGAAGCAAGCAAAGTTAGTGAATGAAAGCATTACAAGCAGCATTAGTGTGGTAATGGGGTATTGAAAAGATTTGCCTAAAATTAACCAGGAGAAAGGAGATTACAAAAATTTAGGGCACTCTAATATGACACTTGAAAGAGTCCTAGTGTAATTTCAATTCAGTGTGGAGACCTAATCGTTCCACATAGAACAATGCTCTACAAATAATGGTCATGCAGTGATAGTGATGATGATGCTGGCTTTAGAGAAGAAAGAGTGACATTACACTCTGTTGTCAAATGTGTTTGTTGCCTTTTAGTGTGTTTGAAATCCACTAAGGAAATAAACATTTAGAACAAAACATTTTTCCAAAACACATATGGGTCCTTAAAAATGTAAAGGGGAGCTAGCTCAGTAAGGGTCAGAACTGGAGCTGCACAATAAAAGAATAAGCGTGGCAATTGTGCACATATTCCTCTTCAGCTTGGGCATCAGATCTCTAATGACAGTCCCTCCTGCTCTCATGTTCCAAGTCACTCCTGCTACAGCCTCTGATGCTCAGTGTCTGCTCTAAGGCCTTATTCTCCTCTCCAGGTTCACAAAGAGAGTGAAAAGCACCCAGCCTCCCTCTGTGCCTCTGCCCATCCTTCAGTTCATCTGGCTTCCCCAGTATACCAGGCATAATGTGACTGACTATTTCCAAACAGAGAAAGCTCTGGATGTTCTGTGGTACAGAGCACAATATGAATATAGTTGAAGGGCCTTCTAAACACAGACTTATTAAACATGTACAGAATGGATTTGTGCAGGGAAGACTCTCAGGTCTTTTTTTTTTTTTTTTTTTGCGGTACTGGGGCTTAAACTGAAGGCCTACACCTAGAGCCACTCAACCAGACTCTTTTTGTGATGCGTTTTAAATAAATGCCTGCTATTTGTTTCTTTTGTTATTTGCTTTTTTTCTCCAAAACAGAAGGCTAGGGAGAGGCAGAAAGGATGAGTATGTTGAGTCTAGTTGATTTAAAGTAGTTGTTCCTAACCAGTGGTGATTTTGCCCCAAGGAATATTTGATAATGCCAAGAAATATTTTGTGATGTCTCCACCATAAGTAAGGGAGTATTACTAGCACCCAGTGAGTAGAGGCCCAAGACACTGCTAAGCATGTGACAATGCACAGAAATCCCCTCAACACCACTGTCTAGCCTCAAAAGTCAACAGTGCTGAAACTGAGAAATCTTAGCTTAAAGTTATCCTCTTCTTCTCACAGACTGTTTACTTTACATAAATTAGCAACCAAATATTTATACTTATTTCCCATAAGAAAAACTATTTTACAAGAAGGGAATTATCTTTCAAAATGGGGAAAAGAAAGAGTGAAAGTATAAGAAAGTATAAGATTTTTTTTGTTTAGGTAATTGATTACTTACTGTATTTCAAGAATTATGTCTAGAATCTTGCTTATGTTGATCACAGTCTATAATCTAGATAACACTTTTAGACAAATGTCCTTCCTCTACTTTCTTTATGAGTAGATTCTCTGAATTAAATAATTAACATCCACATTTAAAAAGTTCTTAACAACACTATAAAGAAGTTAAATTCATGAGGTGAGGGTAAAATAATTATTAAGGTCACATATTAAATAGAAAGAAAAAACAAGTCCACTGAGTTAGAAGAGGACAGCACCTAAGACATAAATGCTCAGATGTAGCCTTCAGTCTAGTGGAGTTGGCTTGGTTTTTGGGGTTGTTTCTTGGGTTTTTTGCAGTGCTAGATGGTCAAATCCAGGGCCTTGAGGCACGTACACTACCCAAAGCCCTTGCCCCAGCCCAAAGAGCATGAGAGAAAGTCATTAAATTGCTTAATCACAAGAAGAGTTGGCTTCTCAAAAGGCAGTATGCTTCTAAGCCAGTAGCACACACATTCTGAGTCCTGCCTTGATTTCTGACCTGTGGTCTGAACCTGTGATTTCAAGGTGGCTATTAGAAGCAAATAAAAAACACATTTATTAATAATACACATGACATTAGTCTTGACCACCCTGCAAGAGGACACATAGTCAGTGAGTGCTAAGCATCTACAAACCCATGGACACCAGGATGTCAGGATGTTTTTCTGGCTAACGACGAGATTCTACATTTTTCAAATTTGTATCTAAAATGTACCCACCAGCAATACTGGCTTAAGTGATGCCCAAGGAATTATATCTTATTATCATTTATTATTTAGATCTGTAAAACAAATCTAAATATGTGTTGTGTTGCTCCTTATGTACTATATTCCTCTAATTTGCAGCTGTCATGAAGGAAAAAGTTTTGCTAATACAATCTAAGTCAACATTGTAGCAATGTGTGACTCAGAAAAGGAAAAAACACAAAATCCAAATTATAGTATCACTTTTATAAAATTGCCATTACTAAAATGATTCTAAAAGATTATACTTAAAAGACCATGAGGAAAGAAATATAACCTAGTCAGCTAGGCATGGAATTCATTTCTATAATCTTAGCTACTTGGGAAGCAGATGTAGGGAGGATTGTGGTCCAAGGCCAGCCCGAGTAAATAATTCAAGAGACCCCATCTCAACAAATAGCTGGGCACAGTGGTATGTACCTGTCATCCCCAGCCACACAAAGATCAGTCTAGGCCAACCCTATCTCGAAAATAACCAACACACACAAAAAAATAAAGGGCTAGTAAGACTGGTTCAAATGGTAGAGTGGTTGCCTAGCAAGTACAAGACCCTGAATTCAACTCCCAGTTGACCCTCAGGGACACTTTTTGTATATTCCTAACATTACTTTTTTCCAGGTTTATGGATTTCTTTGAGGTTTCTTGGCTTCAGAATGAGAGCAATGTTATGAAAATTCAACATTTTAAGTCTCCATCAAAACTTATAAGTCTTATTTCCTTTACTACTTCAGTTTGAACTTTATTGTTTCCTGTGTCCCAGGTTGTCCATGCCTCTTTCTGTACCTTGGGATTTCCCTTCACCTTCAGAAGAGCACACAGTTCCCTTCTCCCTTCTCACTCTACATACAGCTCTAGGTGAGCACAAGAGAGATTGCCTGCAGCGTGTAGACAGATCCCATGCAGCGTGTAAACACACTGCATACACATTGCAATGGGGCTTCTTCCCTGAAGGCTTACTGCTATTCAGGAATGAGGTGGCTGCCATACTCCTCAGTGACTCTTCACCTTCATCTTTCATGGAGCTAGCCTCCTTGGTCTTTTATCTTTTTCTAAAATTATAATTGATTTTTGAACAGAGCATACTAGTTTTAAAACCTATCTACAATCCCATCAATGCTTCAGCATGACCTTCATATGCGAACTCTTTGGATTTAGAAAATGGGGGTGTAATTTATTGAAAATCTAAACAATCACCTGCACATCAACAAATACATGCTGAATGTGTGAAAAAAATAATGAAAAGAACTCTCCTTTCTTGGAGTCTAAAATTTGAAACTTTTTTTGCCTTTTCAGCAACCTGCTAAATGAATGTGTGAAAGGGAAATTAGGTAATTTAAGCAGTTGCAAGCTTCTTTTAAATTGAATCCATGGGAGGAAAACTCTAAATGAGTAATGAGTAGAGTTAATTCTACCTTAGAACAAAACAGGTAACTGCCAGCAGAAGTGTGATTTGAAGGAATCCAGAAATACATACTTACTTAAAAACCAAATCATCCTCTCTAATCTTCTAGAATGCTTTTAATGCCATCACTAGAGGTATTTTTTTAAGAAAATATTGTCATGCATAAGATGCCTATTAAAATGTAAATGGCCATGGTAAATAAATGTATTAGACTTTTTTTTAACTTGAATGTATATATGAGGCTAGGGAGCCGGTTGTAACCCAAAGGGGTGACACTGAAGGCATGACACACTGATAAGTGTAAGTAGGGCAGGAAGGACCAAGTATGGTGGGAAGAAATGACACCGGTTCTGGATAGTGCATGGTTTGGCAGCATACAAAGCCCTGGGTAAATAGAAAAAGATATGAAGGAATAGGTATCAAGAAAAAGAAGTAAAAAATAGAGATGAAAATACCCAATTCACAATTTTCCACAGTCTGGAAAAGTATCATTCTACACAATTTTCCCCTTTCATCTTCCATTGAGCCTCTGAGAGCTTCTAAAAAAAAAAGGAACCACTTTTCCTTCAACTCCTCTTAATACTCTGCTTAAACCCAGCTTAGCACAGTGCCTTACACGTAGTAAGCACTCAATAAATATTTGATTGATTGATACTCAAGTCTCCCAGCAGCTTATATGTCTTGCAACTAACACCACACCTCCAGGGGCTCTGAAAACTAAGAAGAAAATGCCCATGTTGAATGTGAAGGAGACAGATAAGTCCCAGTGTTAATACATGCAGCCGCACAGCTAGGAAGGCAAGTTTAGTGAGACTGCATACCACAATTTGCATTAGTATAGTTTATTAAGATGAATGCAAAGCAAGTGCAATCTTACCTCTCCTGAGAATAAATATCAAGAGAACATCCCAACATACATGATTTTGGTCAGAAAAACAGATTTAATATTCCTATGTCACAGATGTATGACACCAACTAATAGACAATGCAGTATTCAAATGCATCTAAATGAGCCAAACCAACGAGCAACAAAGCTTGGACTCTTAAAATTATCTCTCCATTCCATAGCCTAACCTCAATGAAATGAATCAAGAGTTATTAAACCCTAGCCAGTTACATATGGAAGACTCTGGAAAGAATGCTGCAGTCCTTCCATATGCCATAGCATTATGCTGTTTGCAAAGTTCCACACATTTTTCTCTAATAGTACGAATGAAACTGTAAGATGCTGTTAGTGAATAAAACCAGACCACTCTGGGCACACAGCCACCCCAATCCAGGCCTAATATGTCAACCAGAACTGAGCATGGTAGGTAGTCTCTGCAGAGCAGGAAATCACTCTACCTTTAGAGCTGGAAAAAGACTATAGAGAACAAGTCAGAAGCATGGAGGTAAGTTAGGGGCAGCATTGCAATAACTAAGCAAGACATGACGATGGCTTAGACTCTAACAGCAGCAATGGAAATGGTGATAATTCTGGATAGAATCCAAGGGTAGACCTGAAAGAATCTGCCAGTCCAAGACAGGTCATTTAACATTATCTCATCAGGGGAGCAAAAAGAAAAAAATAAAAATAAAAGAGTGAAAAAAGATTAAGAGAATCTGGGAAACCATAATGCAGGCCAACATATACATTATGGAAGTTCAAGAAGAAGAGAGGGAAAGAACAAGAAAGATGTGGCTGAAAACTATCCAAAATGGAGAAGAAATTGGACATCCAGACTCAGGAAGTCTAAAATACCACAAATAAGATGAACCTAAAACTGAGAAACCTGAACCAGCAAGGCAGAAGCAACCTGCCACCAAGAGTTTCTCAGTGATATTATCTTATTAGCAGATTTACCTTTAGAAAGTTGGGAGGACAGCAGGTCAGTATGTTCAAATATTAAAAGAAAAAAAACTCGTGAGCTAAAAAATTGTCAATTTATTCTAATAGAAGCAAAACTCTCCTTAAAAAGTGAAGAAGAAATTAAAATATTCCCAAATAAACAAAGTTAAAAGAACTCATAACCACTAGATCTGCCTTGCAAGAAATGCTCGAGGAAATAACACGGGGTGAAATGAAAGGACACTGGACAATAACTCAAGGCTGTGTGAAGAAATAAAAATCTCAAATCAGATAAATACATAATCAGTGGTAAAAGCTAGTATTATTGTAACAATGTTTGTAACTCTACATTTTTGTTTTCTACATAATTTTTAAAACTAATGCATTTTTTAAAAAACAAAATTATGTTTTAGGGCACACAATGTATGAAGATGTGATTTTGCAATATCAACAACAAAAGGGGTAGGACAAAGCTTCAAAGGAGCAGTGCTCTTGGATGTCATTGAAGTTAAGTTGATATCAATAAAAGTTAGAATGTTTTAACTTAAGGTGTTAAATGTAACTCCATGATAACCACAAAGAAAACTGAGAATATGTGCAAAAGAAAATTAGAAAAGAATTCAAACTTTTCACTATCAAAAAAAAAAATCAACTAAGCACACAAAAAAGACAACCATGTAAGATATGAGTGGCCAAAACCTATAAGACATGTAAAAAACCAAATAACAAAATAGCAATCATTGTCCTTATCAGTAACTGCTAAGTGTAAATAATCTCTCCAGTCAAGGCACAGAGGTAGTCAGGGTAGATGAAAACACCTGATCCAGTTATATGCCGTTTACAATGTTTTCACTTCAGATCACAAGGCACAAATATACTGAAAATTAAAGATGGGAGAAGATAATTCATGCAAATAGCAATCAAAAGAAAATAGGGCTTATATACTAATAACAGAAAAAAATATGCCTTAAGTCAAAATTTTTTTCAAGAGACAAAACATGACATTGTATGTTAATGAATGTTTCTATATAAGCAAGAAAACATAGCAATTGCAAACATTTATTAATCTAATAACAGTCTGTCAAAATATAAAAAGCTAAAACTGACACAATTGAAGGGAAGATAGACAATTCCACAATAAGGGCTGAAATTTGAATATTTCACTCTCAATAATGAATATAGCACCAAACTGTAGATAATTTTAATAGAGGACTTAAACAATACAATAAACTTACTAGCTCTAACAGACATATGTAGAACATTTACTCAACATGCATATTTTTCTGAAGTGTGGATGGGAACATATTTCTGGATACAGTATATGTTAGACCACAAGGTAAGTCTCAATGGTTTAAGAAGATAGGAATCATATAAAATGCCTTCTTTGACCACAATGAGTTAAAATCAGTAATAGAAAGAATTTAAAATTTCACAAATTGGTAGGAATTAAACAAGATGCTCTTAAACAACTAAAGGATCAAAGTCCAGTAATACCACTCTTGGGGATATACCCAAAAGACTGTTACTCCAGAGGCACCTGCACATCCATGTTTATTGCGGCACTATTCACAATAGCCAAGTTATGGAAACAGCCAAGATGCCCCACCACTGACGAATGGATTAAGAAAATGTGGTATCTATACACAATGGAATTTTATGCAGCCATGAAGAAGAACGAAATGTTATCCTTTGCTGGTAAATGGATGGAATTGGAGAACATCATTCTGAGTGAGGTTAGCCTGGCCCAAAAGACCAAAAATCGTATGTTCTCCCTCATATGTGGACATTAGATCAATGGTAAACACAACAAGGGGATTGGACTCTGAGCACATGATAAAAGCAAGAGCACACAAGGGAGGGGTGAGGATAGGTAAGACACCTAAAAAATTAGCTAGCATTTGTTGCCCTCAACGCAGAGAAACTAAAGCAGATACCTTAAAAGCAACTGAGGCCAATAGGAAAAGGGGAACAGGTACTAGAGATTCTTCTTGAAATCAAGAAGAATTAACCTAGAAGGTAACAAGAAGAATTAACCTAGAAGGTAACACCCACGCACAGGAAATCAATGTGAGTCAATGCCCTGTATAGCTATCCTTATCTCAACCAGCAAAAACCCTTGGTCCTTCCTATTATTGCTTATACTCTCTCTACAACAAAATTAGAAATAAGGGCAAAATAGTTTCTGCTGGGTATTGGGGGGGAGAGGGAGGGGGCGGAGTGGGTGTTAAGGGAGGGGGTGGGGGCAGGGGGGAGAAATGAACCAAGCCTTGTATGCACATATGAATAATAAAAGAAAAAGGAAAAAAAATTTAATGATGCAATGTTTATAAAATACTACTTCTATTAAATATGATTTTTAAAAAGTTCAAAAAAAAAAGGATCAAAGAACAATCGTAAGGGAAATTAGAAAATTCTTACAGAAGAATGAAAGTCAAAATACAACCTAACAAAACCTATAGGAGAAAGTGGAAGCATGCCAAGGGGGGAATTTTATTTTATTGTATATCATACAGTAAGAATCTTAAGTCATCATCTTAACTTTACAACTTTATAAACTAGAAAAAGAAGAGCAAACTAAAGCCAAAGCTGCCAGGAAGAAAGAAAAAATAAAGAGTAGAGCAGAGATTAATAAAATACAAAAGAGAAGAACAATAGGAAAGCTTAATTAAACAAAATTGAATCACTGAAAAGATCAATAAAAGCGACAAACCAAGGGTAAATTCACGTATGATATATTTGACACATTGTAACACCTTTGTAAATGCCACAAGGTACTCCCACCCAACACAACAATAAAATAAATTGACAAACCTTTTGCCAAATGGACAAAGAACCAAAACAAGACTCAAATTACTAATATCAGAAATGAAAACAGGAATGCTGATACTAATTCTCTTCTAACCAAAAGAGGTTTTAATAGAACACTATGAAAAATGTATGCTGAAAAATGAACATAATAGGTGAGGTGGATGAATTCCTGGAAATACAAAACCTATCAAGACTATGTCCCAAAGCAAGAGAGACAATAGTAGACCTATGGACAGTAAGGATATTGGATCACTAATAAAACAGTTTTCACAGGAAAGCCCTGGATCTGATGGCTACATGGGAATTCTACCAAACATTTAAAAAACTAGCACCAAACTTTCTCAAACTTTTCCCAAGAAATTGAGGAGAGAGCCTTTCCTAACTCATCCCATAAGACCAGTATTATCTTGACACCAAAGCTAACGACACTAAATGAACAAGATTCCTTACAAACACTGATGCAAAAATCCCTGGAGAAAATACTAGCAAACCAAATTCACCAGCATATTCAAAGGATTATACACCATGACTAAATAAGATTTATTCCTGGAAATATAAAAATTTATCAATGTAATTCATCACATTAGCAGAATGTAAGATAAAATGTATGAATCATTGGAAAAAAATTAGCACAATTTCACAATTAAAAAAAAATCAACAAGCTAGGAATGGAAAGAAACTACCTAAACATTACAAAAATCATAAATGAAAACCCACAGCAAATGTATTCAATGGGGAAAGATTTCACAGTATCCCTCTAAAATCAGGCACAAGAAAAGGATGCTCACTTTGTCACTTTTATTAATCATAATACTCAAAGTCCTGGCCAGAGCAATTAGATAGTAGAAAGCATTCAAACCTGAAATTGACAGACAAAATGACCTTGTATGTAGAAAACTAAAGAGTCCACACCAAAAAAAAAGTTACAGTTAATAAATGAATACGGTAAAGAAGCAGGTTATAATAAAACAACACACAAAAGTCAGTTGTTTCTATATACTAACAATGAACAATCTTAAAATAAAATTATGATAGTGACTCCATTTACAATATTATCAAGAAAGATAAAATACTTAAGATGAATTTATGTAACCAAGCAGGCAAATATACTTACATAGTGGAAACTAAAATCAATTGCCGAAAGAAATTAAAGAAGCTATAAGTAAATGAAAACACATCCCATGCTAGTAGATTGCGAGACTTTATTATCAAAGTGTCCATATTACAAAGCCATCTACAAATTCAATGCTATCCCTACCAAAATAGCAATGGCATTTTATAGAAATAGAAAAAATTCTAAAATATATGGGACCACCAAAGATCCCAAATAGACAAAATAATCCTGAGAAAGCAGAACAAAGTTGGAGGCATTGCACTACGCTATTTCAAAATCTCTTACAAAGCTACAGCAACCAAAGTAGCCTAGTACTATCACAAAGCCAGACATTTAGATGATCAACACGGAAGAGACATCCTGGACATAAGTCTACCTGTATGGGCGATTGATCTTCAACAAGTGTGTCCAGGCTGTACCATGGGGAAAGGCCTGTCTCTTCACTGGTGTTCAGAAAACAAGATGCACATATGCAAAAAATGAAATTGGATAATATGCTAACCACAAATATCACATCAAGTTGGATTAATGATATTTAAAGATAAGACCTGAAGCTGTAGAAGTTCTGTGAAAAAACAGATGAAGAAGGTTTAATGACATTGGTCTCAGCAATGATTTCTTTAGTATGACACCAAAGCACAGGCAGCAAAAGGAAAAATAATCAAGCAAAACTACATCATGCCTCTGCACCGTAAAGGCAGCCTATGAATTATGAGAAAATATTTGCAAGCTCCATATCTGATAAGGACCTAATTTCCAAAATATATAAAGAATTCCTACAACTTCAGAGAAAAAAGTTTTAAGAGTAATCAAATTTTAAAAATGAATTAAGAACTTGAATAGACATGTTTTAAAAATGAACATATATATGGTTAGCAGGCAAACAAAAAATGTCCAACATCACTAATCATCAAGGAAACGCAAATCAAAACCACAATGAGATAATGGCTCACATTCAGTGGGATGGCTAATATTTTTTTTAAATGACAATTGTGGAGAAATTATAGCCCAAGAATATACACAAAATATACCCCATATGGATTAACAAAAAAACAGTGTGGAGGATCCTCAAAAGATTAAAAAGAGAACTACCATAAAATCCAGCAACACTATTTCTGGGTGTTCATACAAAATTGAAATCAGAATCTCAGTTATACATTAGCACTCCCATGATCACTTCAGCACTATTCACAATATCCAAGAACCAGACACAATCTAAATACCCATGAATAGATGAGTGGATAAGAAAATATAGACACACAGCACAACATTATTCAATCTTAAAAAAAGAAGGAAACACTGTCATTTGCAATAACATAGATGAACCTGAAGGACCCTACACTAAATGAAGCAAGCCATCACAAAAGGACACACACTGCATGTTTCCACATACATGAGGTATCGAAAATCGTCAACCCCAAAGAAGCAGAGAGTAGAATTGTGGTCACCAGGGGATGAGGGAAAGGAAAATAGAAAGTTGCTAATCTAGGACTATCATTATTCAGATATATAAGTAAATTCTAGAGATCTCCTGTACAAAATGTGGCTCTAAATATTGTTATTTACTGTACATTGAAAAGTTTCAGAGGATAGATCTCATGTTAAATGTCCTTACCACAGTGAAAGAAAAATAAGGAAGTACATATAAAAAGAATTGACTTTTCCTTTTTACTTGAAACAAAGTTCAAATTCTTTGACTTGGCATTCCAGACCTTCTTCAGTCTGTTATTCTTCCTCACTAACTTCTTACTAACTTCCACACCTTATTAACGTCCTGGACTGATATCCTCAGCTCCCACTATCCACCCTGCTGAATATCTCAATCTCACCTTGATCTTTCCTACCTCTTGGCCATTCCCATGCCAGTCTGTGCTCCCACTGACACAGCACTATTCACAATACCCAAAAAACACACAGTTAGGTTCCTTCAAGGACAAGTTAAGCCCTACTTTCTCCACAAAATTTCCCCTGAGAGATCACCACAGATAAAGTCTTCTATGGTCTGTGTGGTGCACACAATCACTACATTCTGTCTTCAAGGCACTAGTCACATTCAGTCTTGTTCTGATGTATTTCAAGCTCCTTGAAATCAAAATCCAAATTCTGTTCTTAAATCATCTTAAGTGGCAAATGAAATGCTTAAACATAGTGGGTACTCGAAAAGGTGTTTTACAAATTAATAAAGCTATCTAGGAGAACTAAACATTAAGAATGCATTGGACAAAATAATTATTCATAGAAAATAATTTATGCTTGATTTTGTCAAGCATAGATAGGTGCACAGCCACGTTTGTAAGCAACAATTCTTTTTCTCAGAAACCTTTTAACTGTCAACAAAATTCAGTCCAAAAAAAGAGTCATCTGTCTCCTGTCTATATTTAGTAGTTATGATAGCCTAAATCAGTAGTTAAACCATTCAAATTCTCCATTTGGTTTTCTATAGACACAATCTACGTATGATATCAGAAAAGTTCAAGTTCATAAGCACCCTGTCCTCTCAGCATCTGCTCCCACCAATTCATCCTTACTGAGGGCTCTTCACTCACAGGAGGAAAGCTTCAGTTCTCTAAAATAATTAGCCCAGGAGACAATCAGTGCTAATGTAAGGATTCACTGCCTACTGTGCATTCCAACATTGCCTCCATGTAAAATGTTACAGCTGCTGGCTCCCTGCTCTCCTCTCTTCTGCCTCTCCACCTTTCCCTGCCCAGCCCTAGCACCTTCTCCTGCCATGAACGCCTGCTGAACGATTTCCTGACTTCTATTGTGTTTGTTATTTTCCATCTTTTTTCATTTGGAACAAAAGTTTGCTATGGTCTTTTTTAAATTGTGTGTTGGACCAAGGTAGCCATTGCTTGAAGTGCAACAAAGTGAAATCCAGTCTGGAAAATGATAATACTGCGTTCCAACTTCTCATCACTGCATATTCTGCCCGCCCTGGCTCCAGAAAACTCTCCAGTTATTTCCTCTTGGCTGCATCATCTTCATGCACTTAATAAATCTGGACTTGTGAGTGTAGGGAGTGGTCTTCCTTCCCAACATTTTTTAATGACATGGCCATTGCCGTTTCCGTTATAGAGGGCTAAGTAAAACGCCTCCTGCTCCCTGTCACTTCTGACTCTGCTCTCAGTTTCTGGTGCTACTTCAGGGCAGGCAGAGTAAAGCCTTTGTCTACCTGACAAGATGCAAGAGAGTTCAGGGAGTCCTGAGCCCTTCACAGAAGATACTGGGCTTCATCCTTTACGTGCACTGTGTGCTTAGATTTTACCGTTAGTGCTAACCCCATAGACTACTTAATTCTAATGTCACTGTCTCCATGAAACCCTTCATGATTTCCTCCACTTCAGCCTCCTGCTCCATAGGTAATAAGTGACCACCTCATTTTGTTTCTATGACTAAAACTGATCACAGTCTATTCTACAATTAGTTTTATGTGCTTGTGTCTCACCTGCAAGAATGAATGAATGTCTCAGGTTAGAGCCATGTCTTCAGGTCTTTGTTTCTCTGGCATCTGACACATCGTTTCAGTTAGTGCTCCGTGGATGAAGGTAGTGCCTGAAATCTACCACGCATCATTCTTTTGGATTCCTTAACTACAAAAGATCCTAAATGGAAATATTTGGGGGCAGAACATCGTGGTGTAATACTAACTCAGTAATTACTGTTGATAAACTATTAAAGTATTCCTATTAACAGGGTCCCAGATCAGATGAAAATAATGGAGGCTGGGCAGTATGTCACAGGATAATTTAAAAGGAAGAGAAAAGGCCCACAATGGGAGACACTAAAAGTTATCTGCATGATGATTTGCGTTTTTTGGTCAAATCTAACTCTCTGCTCAACTCTAATCTACTGCAGAGTGGTAGTCTTTCAAAAGTTTTGGTCATAGGGTATCTAAGAATTGATTGTCACAATTAATCCAAGGATGTATTTGTATCTGCAACATAATAGGGTACATGAAAACTTGCCTAGAGCCAATATGTCTTTAGGCTGGAGCTCAGTAATGATGAGCCTATAAAAATGTTCCAGCTATTACCAAAAGCCCTGGCAAGCTGAGGGGCTACGTTCACAGCCAGCCCTCTGGGGTTCTCCAGTGACTCAATGTGCCCCTGTTGCACCCCACCTCATTAAGCTTGGGTTATCCAGACAGACATTAATTTCTCAGACTTAAGCGCCTATGTGTAAATGCTTATTTTGGATAATTCAGAAAGTTATTCTAGAGAAGTGCCATTAACTCCCTTATAATTTTGACTTATGTTCAAAATACTTTACTCAGGAAGGCAAGTCACTCCAGTTGGATGGCAATTTATTAAAAACATGTCACACTTGACTGAACTAGTTTGCTTTCCAATCTTTTTTCCAGCTCCCCACGGCCCAGGATCCTTAGCAGCCAACAAAATTGTCTTCTCAAAGATTATGGTAATACTCCTGAAAAAGTCTGACAAAATATCTGGATTTCTGTACAACTGGCTGCTGTGCTGCTGGTGGAACCTTCTGAAGCAGGGCAAGGGTGACCTCTGATCATTGTCTCCTTGTCTCCATAGCTACCGCAGTGATACCAGCAGGTTTCCAGGGATCAGAAAGATTTGGATGTTTCAATATAATCTTTTTAAACACCAAATCCATCATTTTGGTTCTTTCCCAAGAGGTACAACAGTTTTTCATCAATACCTATATTGAATTTAAAATTTTCTGTTAAGTGCTTTCATTCTCACCTCGTACTCAGATACTGGCTTTAAGATTAACACCTGAGAAGTAAAGGTAAAATCCAAATATCATAATAAGACTCTGCAAAGTAACTTTGATGAAATGATAGTTTCCAAGCCTGTGATGCTTACTCCTGTAGACCTGATCTACACGTAGTCTACAATCAGAAAGCTCTTGCCTTTCTCCTTTACCTTCCCCTTGGCAGGTTATTAACTTTTTGTGCCTCTGTTTCCTCCTTTCTAAAATAAAGATAATAATAGATTCTATCTCAGAAGATTGTTTGGAGTATATTTCAGTGAAAGGATATTCTTAATAGAGTGTCTGGTTCATAACAGGCATTTAATGAATTAAGAATTATTATTATTTGTACCCAGAGAGAATATGTATCCAGACTGAAACACCAATATATTCCCTCTACAGTGAATGAAAAGGGCCTATATTAAACTTCAGAATGCCAACGGTAAAGAAGAGAGCCTAGTAAAGAGGGGAGATCCAGACAATGTAGAGAAACTAGGAATCAGACTGATACCACACTTCTCAATAATAACAGTACAGCCAGAGAAGGATGGAATAAAGCTTTAAAAATTCTGAGAGAACCTTGGAATTCTGTGTAGAAACAATCCAGGGATCTGGTGAGTAAAAGGACAATACATCGCCATTAGCTCCCTCAGAAAGCAAGGATGAGGTGGCACAGCTGCAAAGCCAATGCGGGTGCTACAAAAAGCAGAACTCACTAAACAAAGAAATGACTTTTTAAATTACTTTAAGCAAGTTGATAGAATAATTTAAATAGAAGTGTTAAGTTATAAGATCAAGAAAATACCTCAGAAAACAGAGGGAACAATCAAATATCAAAGAAATATTGCTCAAAATCAAATATCAAAGAAAATTAATCCGGGAAAAATTAGTTCTGTCAATAACAGTTCCAAATAAAGAAAAGGCAGAAAAAGTGGGAATGAAATGATTAAACAAAAAGTAGAATCCCCCAGAACTAAAAAGCACAAGTCTCCAGAATAGAATGTTCCCAACCTGACGTTTATTATGGTGGAAAAACTCCAGTCCTCTGAATGCAATCAGAAACATTGCACAAGAAAAAAAACAGGGTATCCTACAATAGGACTCCAGCAGTAACTACTTGAAGAGAAGGAAGATAGAATAATGGAGTAGTAAATGTCCAATGCACCAGCAATCCGACCATCTGGTATGAGGACAGAATAAATTGTTAGAACCACAGGTTAAAAAATCTTCTATGTTTCTTCTTAGATATAGACAACAAAGATGTTACTCAACAAATCAAAACCAAAATGCAATGAGACTTGGGATGCAGAAAATAGGAGTTCCATTATAACTTAGTAATAAAGAAAAGCAATATTCTGAGAGGGGAGAAAAGTCAGACAGCACTGAAATTGGTCTTGCAAAAGAGCCAAGTGGAGTAAGAGAACTGATGTCTCTGGTAGACATTGTCTAAGGGGAAATGTGATATTCAACTTTCTGAGTCTGGCTTATTTCACTTAACATGATTATTTCCAGTTCCATCCATTTTCCTGAAAATGGAATGACTTCATGCTTCATCACTGAATAATATTCCACTGTGTCTATATACCACATTTTCTTTATACTTTCATCTGTATATGGGAACCTATGCTGTTTCCATAACTTAGCTATAGTGAATAGTATGCTGATTATCTTGGATGTGCAGGTATCTCTAATGTATGTTGACTTTGATTCCTTTCTGTGTATACCACGGAGTGGTATAGCAGGATCATATAATCCTACTTTTAATTTCTTTTTTGAGGAGGGTTCCTCCTCTCAGGCCTGCATCCTCCCCAGTATTTGTTGTTGTTTGTTTTCTTAAGATAGCCATTATGACTGGGGTAAGAAGCAATCTTAGTTGTTTTGATTTCTATTTCCATAATGGCTAAGGATGCTGGCGTTTTTCATATATTTATTGGCCATTTGTACTTCTTTTCAAAACTGTCTGTTCAGTTCATCTGCCCATTTGTTGATAGGATTGTTTGATCTTCAGGTGTTTAATGTTTTGAGTTTTTCTTATATATTTTGGATATTATTGTCAGATGAATAGACAAACAATTTCTCCCATAATATAGTCTGTCTATTCATTCAGGTAATTGTTTGCTTGCTGTGCAGAAGGTTTTCAATTGATGCAATACCATTTGTCAATTCTTGCTCTTATTTCCTGAGCTACTGGGGTCTTATTCAGAAAGTCATTACCTGTGCCTGCATCTTGAAGTGTTTTCTCTATGTTTTTCTCTAGTAGTTTCAAAGTATCAGGTCTTACATTAAGGTGGTTGATCAATTTTGAATTGATTTTTTTTCTATAGGATGAGAATAAGAATCTAGTTTCATTCTTCTATATGTGGATATCTAATTTTCCCACCCATTTGTTAAAGAGACTGTCTTTTCTCCAACATGTCTTTGGCCCCTTTGTTGGAAATTAGATGGGTATAGGTGCATAGATTTATTTTTTGCTCCACTACTTACTCCGTTGCTCTACTTGTCTGTTTTTGCACCAGTACTGTGGTGTTTTTATTACTATGGCTCTATTGTATAATTGGAGATGAGGTATTGTGATACCTGCACCATTACTGCTTATGATCAGGATTGATTTTGTTATTCAGGATGTTTTTGCTTCCATATGAATTTTAGGGTTTTTTCTATTTCAGTGAGTAATGTCATTGGAATTTTATTGGGACTGTATTAAATCTGTAGATCACTTTCAGTAATATGGCCATTTTCCAATATTAATTCTGCTGATCCATGAACATGGGCAGTCTTCGCATCTTCTAGTGTCTGCTCCAATTTCTGTTTTCAGGGTTTTATGGTTTTCATTGCAGTTTTTCACCTCCTTTTTTTATTATTATTCATTTACTCACATGTGCATACATTGTTTGGGCCATTTTTTCCCCCTGCCCCCTACCTCCAACTTCTTCCCCCTAGCTTCCAGGCAGAACCTGTTCTGCACTTTTCTCCAGTTCTGTTGAAGAGTAGAAATAAGTAATAATTAGGATTTTCTTTTTTGAGGCTATTGTCAACATAACCTTTTTCCTGTTTTATCACTCATCATATTTGTTATTGGTATATAGAAAAGCTACTAATTTTTTTCAAACTTCCTTTTGATGGAGCTGGGATTTGAACTTAGGACTTTGTGCTTGCAAAGTGGGATGCTCTAACACTTGAGCCACACTTCCAATTTATTATGCTTTGTCTATTTTTGAGATGGGGTCTTATGAGCTATTTGTTCAAGCTGGTCTTGAGCTACTATCCCCCGATCTCAGCCTCCCAAGTAGCTAGGATTACAGATGTTAGGCACCAGCTTCTAGTGAAAAGCTACTAATTATTGCATGTTGATTTTATATCCTATTACTTTGCTGAAAGTGTTTATCAGATTGAAGAGTTTTCTGGTGGAGTCTTCCTGGCCTTTTAAGTACAGAAACATATTTTCTGGAAATAGGAATAATATAACTTCTTCTTTTCCTATTTGTGTGCCTTTTATTTCTTTTTCTTGCTTTATTACTCTGGTTAATAATGCAAACATTGTATTAAATAAGAATGAAGGAAGTGGACATGCTTTTCTCATTCATGATTTTAGAGAAAATGCTTTTGGGTTTTCCTCTTCCATATAATGTTGGTTATAGGTTTGTCATATCTAGCATTTATTATATTGAGGTAAGATTCTTATATTCCTAGTTTTTTCAGAAATATTTTTCATGAAGGGATATTGAATGCTTTCAAAGGCCTTTTTTCTGCATCTATTGAGATAATCATGTGATTTTTGTTCTTGATTCTGTTTATATACTCTATTACACTTATTGATTTGCTCATGGTGTATGATTGTTTTAAAGTGGTGCTGGACTTAGTTTGTAGGTACTGTAACTGGATTTTTGCATCTATGTTTACGAAGGAAGTTGGACTCTAGTTTTCTCTTCACTGCTGTTTCCTTATTCAGTTTTGGTATCGGGGTAATACTGGCTTTGTAGAGTGAATTGGGATGTGTTCTTACCTTTATATTATGTGGAATAGTATGAGGAGCATGGTGCTAGTTTTTCTTTAAAAGTCTGGTAGGATTCATTAGAAATTGAGTCTAGTCTTGGGCTTTTCTTTATTGGGAGACTTTTTAATTACTGCTTCAATCTCATTACTTGTTATTCATCTGTTTAGGTTATTCAATAGTTCTGGCACAAGTTTGGCAGGTCATATGCATCTAGAAATTTATCCAATTCTTCTACATTTTTTAATTTTTTGGAATATAAATTTTCAAAGTATTCTCTGATGAGCCTCCAGATTTCAGTGGTATCTGTTTAATGCCACCTTTTAATCTCTACTTTTGTTAATATGTGCCTTTGCTTTCTTTCTTTCAACTAATTTGGTTAAAGATTTGTCAGTCTTGTTTATTCTTTCAAAGAACCATCTTTGTGTCATCATTCCTTTGAGTTGATTTTTAGCCTTCACTTCATTAACTTCAGCTCTGTTCATTGTTTCTTTCTGTCAATTTGGGGTTTGGCATTCTTCTTTCCTGACTTCAGGAACTTCATTAGGTTATTTATTTGTGGTCTCTTTGATTTTAATGTGATGATGGTGATAAACTTCTTTTTTTGGAACTATCTTCACTATAGCCTATAGGTTCTGGTAAGTTGAGTTTTCTATCTTGTTTGATTCTAGGAATTTTTTAAACTTCCTCCCCTTTCTCAATGACCCACTTTCATTCAGAAATGTATTGTATGGTCTCCAGCTTTTCTATAGTTTCTGAAGCTCCTCTTACTATTGATTTCTGATTATATTCCATCATGATCTGGTAAGACAAGAAATTTCCCCTTTTTTGTATTTGTTAAGCCTTTCTTTGTGGTTCCAAATGCATCCAATTTTGGAGAAAGTTCCATGGCTGCTGAGAAGAATGTGTGCTCTGTAGCTGTTGGATGGACTACTCTGTATATGTCTGTTAAGGCCATTTGACAAATGGTACAGTATAACTCTGACATTTATCTGTTGAATTTTTGGCTGGATAATCCATCTATTGATGAGAGCAAGGTACCACTATTATATCTGAACTTACCTGCCCTTTATCTTCAGTAAGGTTTGTTTTGTACTTTCAAGTGCACCAGCATTTGAGTGCATCATCTTGTGTGTGTGTGTCTGTCTGTCTGTCTGTGTGTGTTTGTGTGTGTTACTAAGGATTGAAAAGGCCTCACACTTGCTAGGCAAGCACTTTAACACTTGAGCTATACCCCTAGTCCTTTTCCTTTTAGTTTGTTTCTCAGATAAGATCTCATATCAATTTTGCCTGGCTTGCCTTGGACCAAGATCCTCCTGTCTTTGCCTCCTGAATAACTGGTATTATAGGTTTACACAACTGCACATGGCTTGTTTTTGAGATAGGGTCTGATTAGCTTTTTGTACAGACTGTCTTCTAACCATTATCCATTAGTGGTTAAATATTATCCTACTGTATTTACCTCCTCAGATACATCATCTTATTTAAATTCACAGGACACTGCAGAGTAGTAGTAGTATTTCCACTTTACACATATTCCACTGAGAGTTAGTGGTTAAATATTTTGCTTAACTTACTTATACTTTTTAAAGCAATCTTTACTTTGTAATGACAAAAATGATCTAATACAGCTTTATCTGTACCCAAAACTCAGGTTTCCTTTCCAAGTTTACCACTCTGCTACTTGTGAGCCCAAGATAAGAACACATAAGGGATCAGAAGCGTGAAGGGCTGGTCTTGAGAGGATTCTTGGAGGAGTGAAACACAAAATACCAGAAGGGAACATCAGGGTTCTTGCAATCTATCAAAACAAAGTGTGTGAGAAAGCAGAGGTGGGAAAGTTTAAGACATAAGAAATCAAATGACGACCGGCTGGCTAGAGAATAAGGTCCAAGTGGATATGGTTGAATGAGTCTGTTTTCTACCAATGCATGATAACTTCATTCACTTTTTTAGCATCATGGTTAAAAATGAGATTCCAAAGGTAGACTACCAAACTCATGTTGTAGCTGTATGATTTATGGAAATTATAGGACCTTTATGGGCCTTACTTTCTTCATCTACTAAATGTATCTTTGACAGCATTTTGGTATTAAATGAGACACGTTTTAAATGAATAACATTTTACCTGGCATATAAAGTGCACAATGATTCCTGGCTGCTTCTGGTTTACACCTGACTACTCATCACATAAAGCTAGTACACTTGTTCAGTTGACTCAGTGCATCTTGATAGCAGAGTTCATGAGTTGGAAACAGGAAGCATGGGTGTCACATTTGCATTGTCAGGCTTAGCAACAAGAAAAGAGAGCTTTCCTTGTCTAGATGTTTCACATTAACTACTGCTTGGTCCACAGAGAACAGCACTTTCTTCTTTATCAACATAAAGGAGAAAATGGAGACCACTAGATTATCTCACATCCAAGCTCCAAATCTATTAACATTGTGAGATTCAATTTTCATCCTCTTACACAATCAGAGCATTTTGTTAGCAGTTACAATGAGCAAGGAAACTTTTTTGCTTTTATACACATTTTACTTTTGATTACCATGTATTAAGACTGGCTAGAGGCAAAAATAGAAGTTTGGTCCTCATTATCTCTTTTCTTTCTAAGTTGTGATAAAATGCAGAAACATTAAATTTAGCTTCTTAATCCCTTTCAAGTGTACAGTTCAGTGGTGTTAAGCACTTTCTCATTTTTCTTTTATCAAGAAGCAAAACTTTTCCTATTGCACAGATGAACCTCTACATCCATTAAACAACTCCCAATTCTCCCTTCCTTTCAACACCTAGCAATACCGATTTACTTTCTGTCAAATTTGACTACTCTGGATAACTCATAAGAGTAATCATAGGACAAGAATAGTGATTCATGCCTGTAATCCCAGCTACTCAGGGGTCAGAAATAAGAGAACTGTTGTTTGAGGCCAGTCTGGGCAAATGTTATCTAGATCTTATCTCACAAACATGCAGGCATGGTGGTACATGCCTATAATCACCAGTACTCCAGAGGTGGAGGTAGAGGGATTGTGGTCTCAGGCCAGCCTAGGTGAAAGCATGAACCTTAGCTAATAAACAAACTAAAAGCAAAAAGAGTGGGGTTGTAGAGCTCTTGCCCAGCAAGTGTGAGTCCCAAAGTTCAATCCCCAATACCTTTTGCCACCAAAAAAAAAAAAAAAAAGAATCATACATTATTTCTCTTTTGCAATTGGTTTAATTTACTTAGTGTAATGTCCTCAAAGTACATCCATGTTGCAGCATATACCATAATTTTCATTTTTTATAAATGAGGAATATTCCATTGTTTCTATGTACCTTATTTTGTTGATCAATTTAACTCTCATTGGACACTGGGTTACTTCCACTTTCAGCTTTGATGAATAATGCTTTTATGAACATGGGCATAAAAATATATCTTTGTAAACCTTTCAATTTTCTGATGTATATACAGAAGTGGCATTGCTAGACCCTATGGTAATTCATTTGTAATATTTTTAATAACTACTATATGGTTTTCCACAGAAGCTACATCATTTTACATTCCCTAGAATAGGGAATAAGGATCGTAATTTCTCCACAACCTTGGCAACAATTGTTATTTTTGTTTTTTATAATAGTCACTCTAATGAGTGAGAAATAGCATTTACAGCTTTCCTAATGATCGGTAGAGACAGGTATTTTTACAGGTGCTTCTTGGCCACTTGTGTGCATCTGGAGAAATGTCTAATCAGGTTTGGGTTGTGTTGTTGAATTGTAGAAATTCTTTATCTAGTCTATTAGCCTTTTTGAGATTATAATCATTAAATATTTCCTTATTCCATAAGATTCGTTTGCACTTTGTTAATTGTGTTCTTTGAGGTGAAGTGAGTTTTGATTTTGGCTTTTAGTTTTTAATTTTAACTTTTAGTTTTTAATTTTTGTGTAGATCAATTTATTTATTTTTATTTCCTATGCTTGGGGCCCAAATCAATGTCATGCAGCATTTCTCGTATTTCTCTTTCTAAGACTTTTATAGTCTTAACTCTTAAATTTAGGAATTTAACATATTTACAGTCAATTTTTAATACAGTATAAGTTAAAGATCCAAATTTATTCTTTTATTTGTGGATATCCAATTTTTCCTAAACCATTTGTTGAAAAGACTGGGTTTTTTTTTCCCTCTGCATGGTCTTGTCACCCTTGTTAAAAATTATTTGACCATGTACAAGAAACTGTTTCTGAGTCTTCTATTCTATTTCACAGTTGTATATGTTCTTCTTTATGCTATGGACACTATAGTTTTAGTTACTATAAGTTTTAAAATCAGAAAGTATGAGACCTCCAATTTTATTCTCCTTTTTCAAGATTCTTTTGTCTACTTGGGTCCTCTTACATTTCCAAACAAATTTTAGTATAGAATTTTTTGCTTCCACAAAAACATCCATTTGGATTTGACAGTTGCTGTGGTAAACCTGTGGATGGCTCTAGGTAGTGCCCACATCTTGACAATGTCAAGTCTCCTAATCCATGACCACAGGATATGATTCTATTTATTTATGTCTTCTTTAATTTTTCCAGCAATGCTTCAAAGTTTTCAGAGTATAGGTCTTTTATCCCTTGGCTAAGTTTATTTTCTAAGTAGAATAAGTGTTATTTTATTGCACATAATTTTGGCCAGGTAAGGTCAAAAATTTTTCTAATCAAAAGAAACTTCAGAAGCAAAAGAAAAATTAATTCCCACGTGCATTATTCAGCTCAGTTGGTGAGAAGCTCACAGTCACTCTCACATTGGGTTTAAATCATTGTGTCACCTGATGTTTCCCTCCCCTTATTTTGAGAAACTATGCCTCCCAGAAAAACAAATGGTATCCTAAAAGCAAGGTAAATATCCAAAATTACTACTTAAGCTCTGTTAGCACCTAACCTGAGTCTACGCTTCTTATTTCTCTTTTCACTTTCACTTCATAGCTCACATGACTCTGGGTCATACCACCTCCACGGATTCAAGCACCAAGTTCACTCCATTTGAAATTACTGGAAAATCACATATCCACACAGTCCGGTTCGAAAACCACTTGCCTCTTGAATCCTTCATCTATTTCATCCACAAATGTTCACTGAACACTATGCTCATGGAGCTAGCTACCATGCTGAGTGCATGAGATACACAAATGAATGAGGTAAATCCCTGCCCTTAAGAAGCTCAGCCTAGTGAAGGAAGACAACAGTGAATCAAGTTAGAGTGATGTAAAATATAACGGGTAACATAATAGAAATATTTCCACGGTGAAATAAACAACGGTGGAATTTTTAAATGATGCCTGAAAGGCTGAGAAGTGGTTCCAAAGAGGAGTTGAATTTGTAGGCATTTGTTAGGTAAGAAGGTGGAGTGGCACAAAAGGTCATGAAGATAGCTTGAACCAAAGAATAAGACAGGTAACCATATGGCAACTTCACAGAAGCTTAGTACATAGGTTTGGCATGGAGCATGAAGAATGAGAAGGGCAGAGCTTGTCTTAAGTCCCACACCAAGAAGTCAAAACCTTATTCTGGGGCCATGGGAGCCATTTAGAAGTGTTAAACAAGGAATCAGTATAATAATTAATATTCAAAATATATGCTGTTCTCTGGAAATAGGATAATGAATGAATTGAAGAGGGCAAAATGATGAAGGGGGAAAAGCATTAGGATTCTATCATAATGTCCCAATGAACGATTTAAAAAAAAAAAAGGCCAAACTAAAGTAGTGGCAGTGAGCATCGAATGTAGTGAACCACTGAGAAATGGCAAATTGAGAGCTGAGAGGATGTGGTTGATTGATCGTATATAGACAACACACAATGTAGAAGGATAAGTGAAAGAAGAGTAGATGACTCCCAAAGTCACCCTCTCCTTGAGCGCTGTCTTCTAAGTGAGGAGGGTAGCATTTGCTAACCACAAGAAACATATAGAAAAAAGCAACAGGTACATATCAGTGATAAATTTTCATAATTTATCAGAACTATTTCACTGACTTATTCAACCTGTATCGTTTGCTTCAATGTGATTTTTCTGAGCCCAGTTACACAGAGAAAAATTAGAGGTTTAAACCTCTTAAAAGTTCAAGTTCTATGTCTCTAAAATATTCTGTTAAACTATTAATGAAGAGGACAGTCCTATCCATTTTATATACCTTGTAGTACTCTACCTGTGAATTTGTTTCTAAAAATATAGGCATGAAAATTCTAAATTATGAAGGTGGCATAGATTTAATAATTTTCGTTGGTCAAAGGCATTAAGTACTTAAAGCCTGCACTGTCAGTTGTAGGTGTCACAACAGCTTTGACAATGAATCTGCAGCAAAGCTAAACACCAAATATCAGTTAGGCAAATATTATGTGGTTAACAATTTCACCAACTAAAAAATGTAGGAGCAGGACACCACATCCTTCTGAGGTGTATTGTATTAAATAGCATATGATGTTCACATTAAGAACTTACCCAAGATCCAATAACAAGTAATTAGTGATGGATTCTGAATTCAAGCCCATCCAAGCCCATGCTCTGTTGCTGGCTCACACAGTTTCTGAAGCTCTTTTTGAATCTCCTTTAAAAGAAGATAAATCCATTTAAAAATTATACAAAATGGAAAACACAATGTGACTTAAACATAAGAAGAGCTACTGAGCCTTGTTGATCTTCAGGAGGAAGTGAAAATGAAAGCACTATAGTGGTATGTAATTTTATGCAGAGTAGCTTGGCAAAAGTTTGAAAAATTGAAGGACCAACCATTGGCAAAAATGTAAAGCAGAAGGAATTCTCATTTGTTAGCAGGAAGCCTGAGTTGGCGAACCAATTCTGAAAAATTCAACATTTCTGTAGTGAATTTAAACATCCTTATACTTTGTGAATAGAAATTTGACTCCTATATGTCCACATTCTAGAAATAAATTTTTGTATGTATGTATAGCAAGATACATGCACAAATGTCCAAAGACACATTGCTCATAACAGCAAAATGAAGGAAAATAACTATTAATAAAAGCATAAATAAATTATGGCAATTCATAAAGAGGAAGTGATAAAAGTTACCTAGGACATGACATGGATGGATTTTAAAAGCAAAAGTTTCAGAGTAGGAGAAGCAAGTCACAGAAGGATACAAATGATGATGTAGTTCACGTAAAATTTGAAAATAGACAATATTTTAAAATCTGTTTCTTAGGGATTCATATATTGGTGGGAAATTATTTTAAAAGCAAGAAAATACTAAAATTCAACATCGTGGCTGTATTTGGATTGGATATGGAGGGAGATTTTAAATAACTGATTATATTCTAGTTTTAAATTGAATGGTGAGTACAGGTGCTTGTTTTCATAGTGGTTCATATATATCTCATAGAATTTTGTATATAACTTGTTGAAAATAAAAACTTTTAAGCAATAGTAAGCTTGCTCTGAATATGTGACAAGTGCAATGTACCAGGAGTACATTGTGACATTTACAAAGTGCTTACAATTAATCTTAGTTAGATTCACCCCTTCCATCTTTCTCCTTTATTCTCCCTCCCCTCCTTCTTAGAACAGTTTCAATATGTCTCATTATTCCATTTTCATACATGAGCACATTGTACTTCCACTGTATTTGCCCTCCTTCACCCCTTCCTTACACCTTCCCCCCTCCCACTGGTACTAAGTCCCACACAGGACTTGTTTTTAACTTCCTGTCCTTAATTTAAAAAAAAGACATTTTTGTTTGTTTAAGACAGCTATACAGGGAGTTTCATTGTGACATTTCCATAATATATGTGTATATATATATATATATATATATATATATATATATATGCATATATCCCAAATTGGTTCACCCCCTACATTATTCCCCTTTCTACCTTAGTCCCTTCTTATGGTGACTTCAACAGGTTTGAATGCTTCATATTCATACCTGTATAGAAAGTACATCGACCATATTCACCTTCTTTACTTTCTTCATTTACTTTCCTCTCCCATTAATGCCTTCCCCTTAGCGTGACCTGTTTTACTTTCTTGTCCTTCATTGTTTGGGTGTCTGTTTATTGTTCAGTGGAATTTTTGCCTTGGTATTTTATCTATATATGTACTGTGCTTAAGTCGATCTAACCCCCCTACATTGCACTTCCTCACCCTTTTCCCCCATCCTGTGTTCACAGAACTCAATGTGGTTTGTTGTGTCTCGTTCTTACACAAATGTGATGTATTTTGTTACTATTCATTATCTTTCTTTTCCTCTTCCCTTTGTCTCCTCTACTAGTTCCACTTTGGGGTACATGTTCTGTAAATATTTACATGCATATGTGAAATTGTTTGTATTTGTATTAGGTCTATATTCCACATATGAGAGAGAAATGTGGCTTTTGGCTTTCTGAACCTGGTTCATTTCACTTAAGATGATGTTCTCCAGTTCCATCCATTTACCTGAAAATGACAAAATTTCATTCTTCGTTATGGCTGACTAAAATTCCATTGTATATAAATACCACATTTGCTTAATCCATTCATCAGTTGCAGGGCATCTTGGCTGCTTCCATAGCTTGGCTATTGTAAATAAACAGGGTACAATAAACATGGGTGTGCAGGTGTCTTTATTGTCACCTGACAGATTCCTTCAGGTATATGCCTAGGAGTGGAATTGCTGGATCACATGGCAGTTCTAGTTTTACTTTTTTGAGGAGCCTCCAAATTGTTTTCCGTAGTGGTTGTACTATTTACATTCCCACCAGCAGTGCATGAGGGTTCCTTTTTCCCCACATCCTCTCCAACATTTATTGTTGTTTTTGTTCTTGATGACAGCCATTCTAACAGGAGTGAGGTAGAATCTTAATATGGTATTGATTTGTATTTCCTTTATGGCCAGGGATGTTTGAACATTTCTTCATGTGATTTTGGCCATTTGTATTTCTTCCTCTGAAAAATTTCTACTCAGTTCAGTTGCCCATTTCTTCTTTGGGTCATTGACTCTTTGGAAGTTGAGTTTTTTGAGCTCTCTTTATATTCTCTTTATATTAATTCCTTGCCAGATATATAACCGGCAAAGATTTTTTTCCATTCTATGAACTGCCTTTTCAATCTGGTGACCATTTCTTTTGTTGAGCAGAAGCTTTTTAATTTCATGTTGCCCACTTGTCAATCCTTTCTCTTAGGTGCTAAGCCACTGGGATGCTATTTAGGAAGTTATTGCCTATGCCTAGATGTACCAGTGTATTTCCTACTCTCTCCTATATTAGTTTCAAACTTTGTGTTAAGGATGCAAGGATGAAGTCACTCATGAAAGAGTATCGTCCACGCCAAATACCAGCTTGGGACATATTCACTTCCCAGTCAGCTGCCTTATGAACCCATTAATGTGTCTGTGGCTGAAGACATTTTGTAACCCTCTTATTACAAGTTATACTCACCACACACACACACACACACACACACACACACACACGGAGGCACAGGAGCCTCTTGATTTTAGTATGAGTTGATTTTTAACTGCACCGAATAGGATTCCCATTTTGATCAGCACAGGGTTCGTGAGGCTTACTCAACATAACAGTTATTCCCAAAGAAGACTGTTTTGGTCTGCTAAGAAGATTTGAAGATTGTGTTTCAGCCTTCAATAGGTGCATTTAGGTGCATTTTCTGTTCTTTTGGGTTTTGTTGTTGTTGTTGTTGTTTTATTGTGTATTTGTTTGTTTGTTGAGACAGAGTCCCACTATGTTGCCCAGGCTAGGCTCAAGTGATCCTCCTGCCTCATCCCCTCAAGCAGCTGGGACTACCAGCACGTGTCAACACACATGGATCAAATTAAGCACATTGTTTAGGAAAAGGGGACCAGGAACTAGAGAACAGGTTAGATCAAAAAGAATTAACCTAGAAGGTAACACCCACACACAGGAAATTAATGTGAGTCAACTCCCTGTATAGCTATCCTAATTTCAACCAGCAAAAACACTTGTTCCTTCCTATTATTGCTTATACTCTCTCTTCAACAAAATTAGAGATAAGGGCAAAATCGTTTCTGCTGGGTATTGAGGGGATTGGGGGGAGAGGGAGGGGGTGGAGTGGGTGGTAAGGGAGGGGGTGGGGGCAGGGGGGAGAAATGACCCAAGCCTTGTGTGCACATATGAATAATAAAACAATAATAAAAAAAAACTAGTGATTAGGTGAGGGAATAAACAGAATCCCAGAGTTTGAGTGAGACGTCCTGAGTTCAGGCCTGCCACATTTGCAGCTGTGCCACCTTGAATAAGTCTTTTTCTCGGGTCTTACTTTCCGAGATGACTGCCCTTCAAAAGTTAGCTAACTCTTTGATTTCTATAAGGATCAAGATAAGAATTATGTGACATTACTTTGTAAACTGTTGAACACTGGGTAAATATAAACCTTAATTCTAAGCCTAAAAAGCATAAATCGTTTCTTTCATAAGAAACCAGGCTTTGGAGTTAGAAATCTTTGTATCCTCTTTCCAGACCAACTGGCTGAACTCCAGACAAGTAACATAATTTCTCTAAACTATGGCTTCCTCAACTATAAAACTGCATTACTTTCATAATACCTAATTCCTGATGTCACTGTGTACAGAATTAACAAGATAATGCATGTCACCTCACTTGGATACACTACATGCAATATAAATGATTATTGCTGTCTGTGTGTAATGAAAATCTTTTCTTGGGCTTATCAACACAAAGTAGGCATCTCTTTTCCCAAAGATCAATAATATGTATTGATGAAATATTGAAAACTTTATTCTTAAAGTTGAAAAATGACATCAGGAATATATATATATATATATGTATAAAACAATTCTCCCTAACTGATTCTCTTATTGGGCAAATAACTGCCATTTTGAGCCTCTATATTAGGAGGTAATAGA